>NW_027192165.1:0-43284 GCF_041956525.1 Rhizomucor pusillus | reverse complement strand
TAAATCAATGCTACAGACTGTCAACATGCATCTGTACGCTGCCAGCTATAGTTGAGAAACGTTGAACGTTGACATGCAAGGTTCTCTCTCTTCCAGTGTCTGCGGGGCAAAGAGAGAAATGACCAAGCGACCAAGCCTCTTACCGGATGATGTCCTTATCTTCCAAAGTTGAGGAAACCGTACGAGTTACATCCAAAGGTGTTTGCATTTGCTGTCGTAGCTGGGCGATCAGCCGAGCAAAACATGGGCTGTACCGAAAAGATAAACGGTAAAAGCGCGGCTATGTGAGAGGCGGGAATAGACAGCAGCGATGAAGAATCAACACTCGCAGACAGGAGTGATTTGGGGCAACAGGTTTGACCGCTTCGATCAAAGCTGCTGCTTGACTGTCTCCGAAGCAACCGTACAGAGAAACGTTGACAGGCCCTGCTGTGGATCGCCCTACTGCGCACATGACTCTGGAGAAGGTATACGTGAAACTGTCAAAGGTATGGTGTGATTTTCCGCTTTTTGATAAAATTAAACGACAAGGACCTGTGGAGACCGGCACTGTAGATCATTTTGGGCGTGTTTCGACAAGATTTCCTCTTGATGCCGCGTTGGTTTCCATATTATACATACTTGCTCTGCTCACAAAGATACTCATCTATTCTTGCTGCTGAGGATTCTGATTACTGTATACGTTGATAGTCCTCGAGCTATGTACAAATGTGAGCAACGCTCCTCATGGAAGTGATAGTCAGATTCAACTCAGTAGGTGTAATTTTATGCAGCTTAGCCTATGCTATGACTTTACTGTGAATTACAGTGTGTATACTCTTATCGTATTCAAACCGCAAATAAGTTCATAGAAGCTTGCTAGGTCTGTACGCACTATATATCGTCAATTTTGCGTAAAAAAGAATATATACATGACTCGAACAAGGTCAACATTCCCAAATTTCGATTTTTCAGTTAACGGTACGGTGTGCCATCGCTTAGGTATAATTCGGGCTCGCTTTCGTCTGTTAAGATAACGAGTATAATAATGTCAGAAACAACGTTACATTCTAAACCGTAATGTTTGATAATCGTACCAAAGATCCTGTCGTAGTGGCTAGTTGATGTATCCACAGCAGCGTGGTAGGCAATCAAACTTGGCGTAGCAGAAGATGCTCGGCTGTGTCGATGTGATGGACTGCGGTATACATAGTCCAATTCTTCCGCGGTTGGCGACCTCATACCCAGAGATTGCCGCACGTTGGGTAAATTCATTACAGAGTCTCTTGAATTGTGCCAGAACGTATCATCATCCAGGTTCCGGGCCCGTTGCCCGGGTGCTATAGGGCTGGCATTGATGCTCTCTAGCGTACGGCAACATATACTTTAGCGTAAAAGCAATGTTACTTACATTCTTTCACACACATACCAATACCGCGACCTCTCGGGGAGTATCTACCGTTTGAAGAGCTATGGACAGACGATGGCAGGCGCGCTGTGGGCGTACGTTCGTCATGGAAATTGTCCAGCACAGTGTTTACAACGTGATCGCAATAGTCGGGATAGTTGCCAGATATGGGTGATACATGTGAAGATAGATCGGAGGGGAAAGAATTTTGAGATATCCTTCGAGATGGAGTGGGTATTCTTCTTGGTTCTACGGGGGATTTACTGATAGTAGGCGTACGTCTGTGTGGTGATTGGTATGGCGAGGATACTTGATAGCTGGTACGTCTGCTTGAAACATGGCTTGAAGATGGGGATGCAGGTACTGTAGCGGGAGCTGGCGATCGAGATATTCGACGACGTTTAGGGATTCGGACGGGTGTCATTGGAAGAACAGGCGATTGCGACCTTTTGGCCGGGGATCTACCTTTGATCGTTTCGACTATTTGATCATCTTCCTGGCTTTTCTCCAAAGTATCCTTTTCCAGTCGCTCCGCAACACATTTATCGATATACTCCTTTACAGTCGCTACTCTTTCTGCTGTCGACGGTGGTGCTACGAAAGTAAACATGTTGTCATTAGTTTGCTTCCGATGTTAAGAACATAAAGAGACGATGGCTTACTTTCGTAAAGAGGTGGTAAAACAAACGTGGGATCATATTCGGCAGGTTCTTTCGCAGCGTTTAGCAATTTTACAAACATATCTTCGGAAACATCTTTCGCTGCCCGTTGACTATTAACATGGTATTGTGAGCAGTATAGCTATCACTTAGTCGTTCCACATTCTACCTTGCAAAGGCTCCTTCTTTCTGAGCAGCCAATTTTGAAAGTCTTTTGTTTTCTTGATTTAAATGATCCAATCTCTTTTGTAAATCATGCTTCAATTTTGAAAGGTCCAAAGGTATAAACGAGCTCGATTTTCCTCCTAGTTTTCCTTTCTTGTCCGAGATAGCTACCCAGTTGGACCACCGTGCTGCAATGAAGGACATAGAGTGTGAATATATATATATATATATATATATGATCTTAAGATAACCTTCAGTTTTCTGATACTTAACCACCATGTGGATCAAATTGCTTGACGATCATTTCTGCTCCTGCAAGCCACTTGCAGCTTCCATCCAACGGCAAATGCTTCGTCGCGACGATTGATTCAGACAATCTTGTAATCTCTGAAGTCAAAGTTGTTCTTAGCTGCTCAGTACTCATCGCTTTTGTCAATGTCTTGTCGATCAGTCGAATAGGAGAGTCACCTAAAGGACAAGAAAAGTATTAATCCTGCAGCGAAAATGATCTTTTGACGTACATAGAACACATCTTTCTTACCGAGAATATGAGGAAACAACGTGTCGTAGTCGCGTTCCAACACGGTCTGCAGCACGTACGTTGAAAACGATAGCATAATGGCATCCATTCTCTCCCCGCGGCAGTCTTCAAAGTAACTTTTGCGAAGCACGATCTGGCCAGGAAGAGATTTACGCAGATCTTCAAGCCAGCGGTACGCGATTGCTCGGTATTCACGCGCTTGTCGACTGTAGTCGGTAATAGGCCAGCAGTTTTGGAATCGGAGCCGTGTCCGTATGGGGTCGAGTTTGTGGAAAAGGAAATGGCTGGTCATTTCGAAAGCCTTGTTGTTGTTTGCGTGCCGAAACATGTGTTCATCGACTACGACGTGGTTGAATATTCCGCGCGCATGTTCTCGTGGATCAAAGCCGAGGAGAAACAGGTTGCAAAGGAATGCTTTTGCAGACGACCACGGCTTGAAGGCTCTGTCGGTCGCCATCTTGAGAGTGAAGAGAAGGGGAATGAATAAAAAAGTTCGGCCCAGGAACACGAAGAAAATTCATGCATGCATTTTTGCGCGTTCTTTGACCGACCGCTGCTTTTGCAGTCTCGAGTGTGAACTTAAAGCATTGTAAACCTTTTCATACTTCTTCTTCTCTAGCCAGAATGCTCAGAATTTAAAAAGGATGGCGTTTTCTCTGGGAAAAATTCTTTTACACTCTTTCCGGAAAATGATGTCGCGCTCTCCCAAGTGCGAATGTCGCATTGTCTAAAAATCAATGTTTCCCCCCTAACAAATCAAACAAGCCCTGGCATCTTCAGAGGTATATCAAGTGTGTCACCGTTTTCGTCCTGGTTTTCCTTCTTTTTGTCACAAACCATACTGGATTTTTTTTTTTTTTACAATGAGCATTCAACTTCTGTATGAAAATGGAAAAGGTACAGTTGTTGACGAGTATGGCAAGCCTGAGCCCATGGACTACGTCGTTGATGAAGAGCAGTATGCTCTTGAAACAGTGAGTTCTTATACACAATATTTGTTCAATTTGTCTCATGACAAAGACGGTGAGTCAGATGCCATGCAGAAGGAAGATTCAAAGAATGACACAGATGTTCCTATGAGAGAAGCTTCAGCCAGACGAAGTTATACCCTCTACACAGTTCAGGACAAGGTGAGGTTATTCAAGCTGTTGTTTGAGAAATGTTTGAGTGCCTAATCTGCAGCAAAGCAGTTGGGAATTCACGTTCGAAGCACAGAGATGGGCCCAACAGTACAAAAGAGACCCTGACAGCATCTTTAAGAAACGTAAGAAGAAGGGTTGTCCACATATCCTTAATGAGGAGCATAAGAAGGTCATCTAGAGTGCATTGACGAGAATCCTTCATCTGTCCTGGAACAGTTGATGGAGCGTTTGCATCAGACATTTAGAGAACTCACGGTGCCCAAGAGTGCTGTTTATGACTTTGTGAGAAC
Source organism: Rhizomucor pusillus (assembly GCF_041956525.1). Lineage (NCBI taxonomy): Eukaryota > Fungi > Mucoromycota > Mucoromycetes > Mucorales > Lichtheimiaceae > Rhizomucor > Rhizomucor pusillus. Next base: position 39,100 of record NW_027192165.1, on the reverse strand, counting down.
GCATTGCACTCTGTCCCTCAAAAAAGCTAGGTTTCAGCCGGTAGACAGGAACAGTGAGTAGAAGATCCAAGAACGCCTTGATTGGGTCCGCAAGCGGGAGGGAACCGATATGGACTTCAGGAGCAACTGTGTCTTTCCTTGATGAGTCTGCCTTTCATGTCAACATGAAACGCAGTATGGCCTGGTCAAAGAAAGGTTCGCCTGCAATAGTCACTGTGCCCAAAACACGAGTGCAGCCTGAGACCGCCACAGCCGCCAGCCAAGAAAAGAAAGCGAGGAGATTATTCTGGGCGTATGAGCACAGGAACGGTAACAGGACATTATATCAGCTTCCTGAAGGCTACAATGGATGGGGTAGACCAGTATCCACATATGAAAGGTCACTACCTTGTAATGGATAATGCACCTATCCATATGCCTGACAACATAGCCAAGTACATCACGTCCCGTGGCTATCGCTATGCCTATCTTTCCTCATATTCACCCGAGCTCAACCCAATTGAGCAATTCTGGTCGGTTGTCAAGAGTAAAATAAACGCAACAGGTTCTTGGAAAAGGAGTCACTGATGACAAGGATAAGTGAAGCGTCTAACAGTTTGAAGCTGAGCGACTGCAAAGGATTCGTCTGGCATTCACATAAATGCTTAGACAAGTGTCGCAACAGAGCACAGCTCTGATGTGCTTCTCGAAATGAATCGCAGTCTGTGTTGTGCTGATATCGGAACGAAGGCAGCGTTCGCACCGGTTCCATGACCAATGAATTGAATTCACCTGATTTTGTGTTGGCATGTCACATATGCAAGAAACATGGTTTCAGCAACAGATCCAAATTGAGAAACTATTTGAAAACTCGTCATTGTTTACACCTTGCCTCAGCATACACTGGTAGACCAGTTGATAAAATCACTTCTCAAGCAACGCTGACAGCGGAAGTTTACAATATGTGTCCTTCATGCACGTCATTTTTTGAAACCATTGAACAAGTTGGTGAACACGCAAAAGCTCATTTGCCAGTGCCAACCAATGCAAGCAAGACAGATAACAGGTAAAAAAACGGGGACACAGAGAGAGAGAAAGTTTGATTATTTCTTTTTAATATAAAGATTATGGCAGTGACGAAAATCATGAAGCTCTTGAAAACACTGCAATCGATGAATCTGACGACGAAAACCAAGTTATCACCATCCCAACTTCACAACCAGTTGCCGAAATAGCAGAAGACTTTAGGCGAACACATGAAGACGCAATTTTGTATGCCTACCAACAAATGAACGAAAGCAAGAAAAAAAAACAATGTTCATTGTGGATGCACTCAAGCTGAAACCATTTTCGATTGCCAACAAGAATGGGGTAGAACAAAACGCTCTTGCTCACCCAATTGTCATCGTCAAAACTATCTCGGAAAGCTCAATCGTTGGACCAACTCTGCCTTCAAAACGAACTTTTTACGACATGGATTCCAACGAAAAGTTTTGCTTCAACTGCTCGCATACAAATCCTGGCTATCTCCAAACATTATTGACCGTGTCACCTTATGCCAAACTTCTTCAAAAACGAAAATATGTGGAATTGTCAAACGATTTATGCGACCTCTTGAACAATGATTGGACCTTCGTTCCTCATATGAAGTATTTTGCTGCTCAATTATTGGCTGGATCAATTATTCGGAACTCTGTCAATGGTTTTGGCAAAGAATGCTGATGCAAGATCAGTCACCAGTAGCAACCTCTTGGATCAACTTCGACAATTAACCAGAAAATTCAACGCACCATCTTCGTACTATCTATGCCGCGCTTCTGGTCCTATTACCAAATCACATCAATGTCATCCTTATTCCATGTTTACCTTGGCTGATTTCGATTGCAGACGAAACCCTGCTTCGCAAATGTTTACGAACATTGCTGTCAATATCTTCAAGTACGGTGACTAGGCTAAACTGGGCAAGGCATTGGTGGAAGAATGCGTGTCAAATAGTAGTGAGAAAACTCAAAGCATCTTGAAAGAAATTGGCTCACTTTTTACGGATACCCAACATGTGTCAACTCTGACGAATCGCGACGTGCTTCACCCTTACATCATCACGGAACAATTCAGTTGAAGAAGCCATTTACAAGCATTTAACTACCTCAAAAGTTGAAGTGAATTTTCCCCAATCCCTTGTGGAAGGTCGTGACATCTTCAATAAGAAAGAACGTGTCTTTTTCTTTTCAACCTCACACTACACTCTTTGATCGAATTCAATTCATTGGTCATGATGGGAAAAACAAGAAAAAGTGGGGGAAGACGATCGTTGCCTCAGGACTACAAAGACGACCAAAAGGGGTATACTGTCGCAACGACAACACGGCTTCTGCTTTTTATATACCTCTGTGGATGCCGAGGTTTGTATGACAATCTTCTAGAAATGCGACATTCGCACTTGGGAGAGCGCGACATCGATGTCTGCCAGGCACGACGTCATTTTCTGGAAAGCGTGTACTATTAGAGGCACCCGCACCATCATCAACAGTCTACCTGTCCGTTGAAGTCGATCATTTGGTCTCAATTTGTCAAAAGTTCTTAATTCAGCAACGATCTCTGGTCTGTCAATGGAAAGCCCATTGGCGACATGTTTTCTTTTGACCCTAATGCAGTTGCCGCAGAAGCGATTGCTGCCTCCATCCGAATTGCCCAAGCTAGAAGTCTTGTATGACTCTGTTTAATAGTTGATCTATAGAGCTTAGTCATTTAACTTTGTTTTATTTTTTCCGTTTATCTTTGGCTTACCACCGATGGACGTCTTGTCCATCGCCGAATAAACCTTTATACATAGAGGGGAAAAGCACCATCATCAACAGTCGGCGCGCAGGCGCGCGCAGCCTTATGCTTCGTCAAGAGTTTGCAAGCAAAACATATGCGTTGTTGGGTCGTACGGAGTTTCTGTGCGAGAAAAACAAAACTATAAAGACATGGGAATCCATGGGGTTTACTCGAACCATTATTTCTCTTTCTTTCTTCTTTTGTCTCTCAATACAATGGAGTTGCAAGGATCCTGCCACTGCGAGAAAGTCAAGTTCTCGGTTATCTCCCACACACCTTCACCTGTAAGCTTTCATCACTACCAAAAATTGAAACTTGCATTGTATATTCATGCAAAAGGGCTCTGGCATAGTTCATGCGATGCTATTGGTACGCGACAGGGTCAATCATAGTAGAAAGCTAGAAATATACTCACCATCGCCACAGCTCTATTTGCCGCAAGTGCCAAGGCGGCGGGGGGTTTGCTATTAACATAATGGGAGTGGTAAGAAGCGACGCGAACGAGATCTCAATCACCAATCGGAGCTTGCTTATCTTTTAAGCGACCACAGTATAGCACACTAAAAGTGCAAGGCAAAGAACGTTTGCGCGAGTACCGTGCGCTGCGTGACAAGAATACAAAAGAGCTCTGGTAACACATTTGCTCCTGTCTTTTGGGGGTTACACAGGACTAAACGCACACACTGTGCTTAGCGGTAACATTCGATACTTTTGTGGAGACTGCGGCAGCCATGTAAGTTGGGCTATCTCGTACCCAAAAACGAGGCTATGTATTTACAAGCACGTGCTTTGCAGCTTTACGCGTACGATGAGCAGTACAAAGACTGCGTGTATCCATATGCATGCGCGATTGACACCCCGTTGCCCCCGGTTGCCGAGGAGGATCTCTATCACATCATGCTGAACGAAGAGTCAAAGGCAAATTGGGCAGTCGCGCCTCCGCCGGATGAAAAAAACCATGCCTTCAAAGAATATCCTGATATCTCGCTTGAGCAATGGCACAAGCAGCACAATGTTTACATTCAATAAAAAGAACTCGATTCTTTGGTTGTTGACATGTGTTTATATTTATAATATGATTGTATGCTTGTGTGTGTGAAAGAGACATGTGTCGTGTGGTCGTGAGTAAGAAGACAAGAAGGAAGAGATGAAAAACAGACAGACGAGGTTGGAATATAAAGGATGCAGAGGTATTAAAGGGTAAAGAACGGTATGCAAAAGGTTTACAATGCTGTCACACTTGTGACACTTTTCATGGTTTCTCGCTCGCGTTCGTCCAAGAGATAGCCCTTCTCATTTTTCCACACGAGTCCACCTCCGTTTTCTCGTTCATCCACGACCTCTCCTAGAACTAGCAGCTGATACTGTCGATTTTTTGCAATCGTTTTCGCATCTACTCTGAATGGTCGGAGCATGTTGGCTGGGAGTGGTTCTCTGTTGGTCCAATTTGCTAAGAATCTCGATGCTAACGAAGGCTGTTCGCTTTTCTGTGCTCCATCGCGAGAATCGTCTGAGTCGTCAGACTCATCCTCATCGCCGGTAACGGACGACGACAAAGCAGATTCATCAATATCATCCTCCGGAGCTGTAGGCGCTACGTTGGAGACTTTGTTGGTACGATACGATCGAAGCATCCGTCGGCCAGGGTCAAACATGATTAGATTCCTTCTTCCATCTTTCAAGAGCTCAATTCCGATAACTGTTCTGCTATGTCCCGAATGTTGCAGATACAGGGGAGGACGATTTGTAATGTAGACAACCTTCTTCTTGTTTTTCTTGCTGGATGGCGCATCCAAAGGCGTTGCTTTTGTTGATGATGAGGAGGAGGATGTAGAAGTAGCTGCCGCCGCTGTCGCTGCCGTGGCTGATGGTGGCAATGCATCTTCAAAGTAAGATTGTATCCAATTAAACAGAGAATCATGTGAGTTCTTTGGTCCAGAAGGTCGATGGAAATCAAGGATAGTACAGCGGATGCCAAGATAGACAAGCATACAGTAGACTTCGGTCGTACCAATCCATTTGCGAGTCTTGTACACTCGATGATTAAGTTGGGCTGCACCTTGAGGATCAAATCCTTTTTCATTTGACAAGCCAAAGTTAGGCACCTGGGAAACTGCAATTCTCGTGCATATATACAATGATCTTATTTCATCTAACTTACCTTCTTGCCATGCTCGTTCCAGCAACATTTGCAATCCAGATATGTCTGCCACTTGCCGTAACAAATAATCCCCTGCTTCGCGTTGTCTTTGGAGAAACGTCATAAGCATCTGGCAATTACGGTAGCCGCATCCCCAGCCAAGGTCCATAAAGCCTGTGGCGATGTGATCGGTGTATGGACTACATAAATAAGCAGCCAAGGTATTTCCTTTTTTGTTGAGATTTGTGAACTGAGGCTCAAGTCGAGGAATGACGCCTATATGCAGGCATAATATACATGTATATAAGCGGTGAGATCAAGGCCATCCGTCCATCGCAATGTACGGAACCATACCCGGTGTCCTACTCGTTTCTTTCAACGCCGTAAGTATCTGCCATAATTCGTCGTCTGCATTGACAAGATCCCTCGCGTAGTCTCGTTCCTTATGCATTCGTTTGGCATCTTGCTGACTAAGGTCGGTTACGTAGACATCGTCTTTATCCATGTCCGATTCTTTTCGCTGTAAATCCATCATTTTCTGTAAGTAACTTATCTCGTGAAATAACAGGGAGAGGGAGGAAACAGGGAAGAGAATGGGGGACCGGAAGATGCACAAGAATTTGTCTGCAACTCAAATATAGAGTCGGAGCAACAACAACTTGCTGCAAGAAAGCCCTTTACCTTCAAAGAAGACCTTGGCTGTGCGGTAGGCTCGGCGCTGACTGCTGTGCTTGGCTCTTGGTATTTCATCTCTGATACAGAAACAAGAAGGAAAAGGGAATGATATGATGTCAGTTGAAAGCTATGCAAATCGTTTTCGAAGAAAACTCGAAATACAAAGATTTCGGGGGTTCCATGGGTGGCTGACAGGCAGCTACTACTGCGACGTGGTCGTCTCGGAACCAGGTGCTTACCTTTGCCTTCAAGATCACCTGCAGAGTTCTTGACGGTGTTGGAATCGCGGGGCTGATTTGCCATTGCCGGAGAGCAAAGTGAGTGGAAGAAAACGTGATCGTAGGTGGACGTGAAGTAGGGTCAGTGGAGATGACACTCGCTTGAACCTTTTGGGCTGCGAATTTTGAAAGGCAGTTGCTGTTCCGCTATTCGCGCCTCAGTCGACGAGCCCCTGCTGTTCCATACAGGGATGTAATGATAATATGTATATAGCATATATTGGCATCGTCTTGCCAACGATTAAATCTACAATCATACTATTCTTTGTGGTGGGACCAGGCATCATACATTGTAAATTTTGAAATTTACATATGATACAAGCTTTGTAGTCGTCTTTCCATCAAAATTCTTTGTTGGGTCCACAAAGCACTGCAACCTTGTTGTTGACGATATTGGCATCTTGTTAAAAAAAAGTCAGGAGACTTAACACTTGTAACTTTGCAAATATACAAAAAGATGGCTCCAAATCGTTTCAATGAGGTCCTTCTTTGTCCAGAATGTTTGCGTTCTGCAACAATAGTTAGGGAATGTAAAACAAAGCATGTCGTTTTAATCTGCGATAGTGACGACGTGAGCTGGGAAAGAGCCACCATTTTTCTCAGAGTTTCCATATTTGCTCGTTGTCATTCCATGCTGGCATACAAGGAACATAATAATGACTGCGGGCTGAATCCTCTGTGGTCGCCTTGCGCGAGCAATTCTACGATGCAACCAGTATGATATGGTTGATGACATTTGCTCTGCCACAGACTCCTGCAGTAAATAGCTCCTTTGCATTTATATCTATAAACGATCATGCTGATACGGATTGGCGCGTCTGTGTCTTTTGCTACAAACAAATCAGCTTTAGCTGTGTCAGAAAGAATAGGAAGTCATAACCTTATAGCATATACTACGACATAATACCAATAGAAAGCTTTTGCTAGAGTAACTCTATCCAAATACTCCCAGTAGGCTGCATTGTCTCGTTTGTGGTGTCAGACCCGATTCCCCGAAAGTATGATTCAAACTTTTAAAACTCAACGTTATGCCCGACATTTTTCCTTGCGCACTCTTCCGTTTCTTTTTCGACAATTTTCCTTCGCTTTTACGCTCCTGCAATGCACAGACTGGCAAGCACTCGAGGCTATATCCGTCCTACTACCTTAAGAAAGGTATAAATGATTGCTGAAAATACGACAAGAGCTGTCGAAGCGAGAGTAATTTGCTAAATTATTGTTCTATTGACAGACTCTGCCGCAGAATATGCTGGCTCGCTCAGCGAGGTATACGCGCATGGACCTACTCAGATAGATTTATAGTTCCAGACTACGTTACTTACCACTGCAAATATGCTGTGTAGTCAAAAAGTCCAAGGCCAAGTCATTGGTATTGACTTGGGTACCACAAACAGCTGCGTTTCTGTCATGGAAGGCAAGACTCCCCGCGTCATCGAGAACTCTGAGGGCGGTCGCACAACACCTTCCGTTGTTGCCTTCACAAAGGATGGCGAGCGCCTGGTTGGTTTACCAGCAAAGCGACAGGTAAGACCCTGGCTCGCCCGACCGCACACGCGCGGATCGTTTGTCTTAGTGCCACGCGGACTTTTTCTGACTGGTTTTTCCTTTTCTTTTTTCGTCACATTTAGGCTGTTGTCAACCCAGAAAATACACTATTCGCAACAAAGCGATTGATTGGCAGAAAGTTCAAAGACGAGGAAGTACAGCGCGATATCAAGGCAGTTCCATACAAAATTGTTCCACACAGCAACGGAGATGCTTGGGTTGAAGCTCACGGACAGAAATACAGTCCTGCCCAAATCGGTGCATTTGTCGTCGCTAAAATGAAAGAGACTGCAGAGAATTATCTCGGAAAGAAGGTCCAGAACGGAGGTAAGGATACATCAACAATGTTATCTTGCTTCCACTCGGCACTCACTGAGCATCCACCTAGTTGTCACTGTGCCTGCTTACTTTAATGACTCACAGCGACAAGCAACCAAGGATGCCGGTACCATTGCCGGCTTGAACGTTTTGCGTGTCATCAACGAACCTACCGCAGCTGCTTTGGCATACGGTCTAGACAAGGATCGTGTAGGCGACAAGGCTGTAGCTGTCTTCGACTTGGGTGGTGGCACTTTTGATATCTCCATCTTGGAAATCCAGTCTGGTGTATTTGAAGTCAAGAGCACAAACGGCGATACCCACCTTGGTGGTGAAGATTTTGATATCCTCCTTGTGCGCTGGATGGTAGATGAGTTCAAGAAGGAGGTGAGCATTGCATATTTTGGGTAATGATAGGCCAATATTGACCAAGCTTTGTTTGACAGACTGGCATGGATCTTGGTAACGATCGCATGGCAGTTCAGCGTATCCGTGAAGCTGCTGAAAAGGCAAAGATCGAACTGTCTTCCACTGTACAGGCAAGTAAATGCAAAAGATTGCAAGAATGACAATCATATTTACCTTTTTGACATATTTATAGACGGAGATCAATCTGCCCTTCATCACTGCTGATGCTTCCGGGCCTAAGCACATTAACTACAAACTTACTCGTTCCAAGTTCGAGTCTATGGCTCAGCCATTGATCGATCGCACCGTTGAACCATGCAAAAAGGCTCTTCGTGATGCCGGTGTCAGTGCCAGCGACATTGGTGAAGTCATCCTCGTCGGTGGTATGTCGCGTATGCCCAAGGTCCAGGAGACTGTAAAGGGCTTGTTTGGACGCAACCCTACCAAGAGTGTCAACCCTGATGAAGGTATGTACAAACATGCGTGTAAGTACTGGATAGAATGCTAAATTACAGACTATGATGTTAGCTGTTGCCATGGGCGCCGCTATTCAGGGTGGTGTGCTCGCAGGCAGTGTCACCGACCTCTTGTTGTTGGATGTGACTCCCTTGTCTCTCGGTATCGAGACTCTCGGTGGTGTGTTCACTCGTCTCATCAACCGCAACACGACCATCCCTACCAAGAAGGCCCAAGTCTTCTCTACTGCCGCTGATGGCCAAAACGCAGTCGATATCAAGGTCTACCAGGGAGAACGTGAACTCGTCAGGGACAACAAATTGCTTGGAAACTTCCAGCTGGTAAGCATTATTCTTTTCAAGGTTTCATAAGCTTCTTACTTAACAGTGGCTTGTCTACTAGACCGGTATCCCACCCGCGCCGCGCGGTGTCCCACAAATTCAAGTCGAATTCGATATTGATGCTGACGGTATTGTGAATGTGAGCGCCAAGGACAAGGCTACCGGAAAAGACCAATCGAGTACGTAAAGGAAATGATGCGGATGCTTTACTGCTTTTATCTGACATAACGCATTTATTAGTGACCATTGCTGCATCCTCTGGTCTCTCTGAGGCTGAAATTGAGGCCATGATTAAGCAAGCTGAGCAGAACGCAGAAAAGGACCGTGAGCGTCGTGAAGCTATTGAAATGGCCAACCGCGCTGACTCTGTGGCCGGCGACACCGAAAAGGCATTGAACGATTTCAAGGACCAACTCGACAGTGGAGAAGCCGAGAAGCTTCGTACCCAGTTGCAAGGTCTGCGCGAAGAAGCAGCCAAGGCTCAGGCGGGTGACAGCTCTGTGAACCCAGCTGACCTCAAGGCCAAGATTGACGAGCTTCAGCAAGCCAGCTTGAAGCTCTTTGAGATGGTATACAAGCAACGTGCAGCAGACTCTGAAGACTCTGGCTCAACGGGTGGATCGTCTTCTGGCAGCAACACTACCGAAGGCGAATACCGTGACGTGAACGACGACAAGAAGAACTAAGCTACAGTGGTAGAAAGAGGATAACTACTTGTAAATAAAAAAGAGGAAAAGAAAATGGAAAATATCATTATGAAATAGCGTTCGTGTCTTTATTTGCAGTGTACATAAAGAGAGGATGGTATCGATGAACAAAAAATGTACAAAGTGTGAGAAAAAGAACTAGAGTATATATAATACACGGTTTGCATGAAAGATTGCTCAATACTTGAGTTGGGAGTTGTTGGTGTGGTGAATGTGTGTGCGTGTTGGAGGGATATCGTGAGCGGTGAAACTAGAAGGAGGAAGGGTAAACAAAACGGCGAGAGGTTGTTGTTGTTGTTGATTGCTTGATGAAAATGTAAGAGACTCTTTAAGCAGTGGCAGTGACCTCAGTAGGGATATGCTGAGACCAGCCGAAGGAGCGCTTGATGGCTTCTTGCCAGCCATTGTAAAGACGAGTGCGCTTCTCTGCAGAAATTTGAGGATCAAAATAAGTGCGGTCCTTTTGGTTGACTTGTTCGAGTTCCTTCAAGTCCTTCCAAACACCAACAGCCAGACCAGCCGCAATTGCCGAGCCGAGAGCGGTAGTTTCACGCATGCTAGGTCTGTCGACTTGGATGCCGAGAATATCGGCTTGGATTTGCATGCAGAGATCAGAGTTGGAAATACCGCCATCGACCTTCAAAGAACGCAGAGGTGTCTTGCTTTCCATGTTCATCGCATCCAGAATCGCCCGAGACTGGTAGCAAACAGCTTCCAAAGTTGCGCGAGCAATGTGTTTGATGGTTGTAAACTGGGTGAGACCGCAAATCGTTCCTCGGGCATCGTCGCGCCAGTAAGGTGCAAAGAGTCCCGTAAATGCAGTGACAAAGTAGACGCCGGCAGTGTCGGGCACCTGAGCAGCGAGTTCGCTGACGTGCTGTGCAGAGGAAACGAGGCCTAGATTATCGCGCAGCCAGTTGATGGATGATCCAGCGACAGCAACTGATCCCTCCAGGGCGTAATATGCTCTGTCTGAACCGAACTGGTATGCAACGGTAGATAGCAAGCCGTGCTGAGATACGACGGGCTTATCGCCAGTGTTGAAAAGCATGAAACAGCCGGTGCCGTAGGTGTTCTTGGCATCGCCGCGGTGGAAGCACTTTTGTCCAACGAGAGCTGCTTGCTGATCACCGAGGCATCCAGCGATGGGAATGCCTTGGAGCGAGCCGGAAGAAATCGTGCCGTAGACTTCAGAGGAAGAGCAGATTTTGGCGAGACCGATCTGTTGATCAAAGCCAAAGAAGGCAAGGGCTTCGTCGCTCCACTGGAGAGTGTGGATATCCATCAGCATGGTGCGGCTGGCGTTGGTAACGTCGGTAACAACAACACCGTTCTTTTCGGCGCCACCCGTCAGGTTCTGAAACATGCCAGAGTCAGCCAAACCTCCGACATCGAAAAAAAGAGAAACGCCCGGTTTGAAACATTTCTCCCTCCCCCACCCCCCAAAATCAATAACTTACATAAATCAACCAGGTATCGAGTGTACCGAACTGCAATCTGTTCTGCTGTCGAGCTTCGGCGACGGCAGGCACGTTGTCAAGCAACCATCTGAGCTTGACTGCCGAGAAATAGGTTGTCAGGGGCAACCCACAAATGTCTTGCAGGGCATTTACACCCTTGTCGCTGGAACCCGCTAGTTTCTGGACTGTGTCTGTGGTACGTGCGTCGCTCCAAATCATGGCGGGATAAAGGGGCTGGCCAGTAATCTTGTCCCACACGAGCGTTGTTTCACGTTGGTTGGTAATCCCAATCGCTTTGATGTCCGACGGGCTGTAGCCCATAATGTCCAGCTTTCGAACTGCTTGCTCGATGCACACGCGTGCAGAGTCGAGAAGGTCGTAAGGATCTTGTTCAACCCATCTATATGTTGCGTTAGTTAGTAACACGTGTTTTTGTTTGCACAAATGCATAAATGTAAACATTGCTTACCCTGGATGTGGATAGTGCTGTTCAGATTCAATCTGGTGGTAGGTAACTAGAGAGCCGTCTTTATCAAACACGACAAAACGCGTTGATGTCGTGCCCTGGTCGATAGCGCCAACAAGCATTTGCTTTTGTTATTCTTTATTGTTTAAGAAAAAAGAAGTGAAAGAGGGAGAGCTAGAGAGAGAAATGAAAAAATAGGAAATACGGGGAAAACGGTTGTATGCGGGGCACCTCGCTACTTTATATAAAGATCTGCTGTGACACAGTGAGGAGATTGATTCACATGCTAAAAGCGTCGCACAGTGTGTTTACCTGTTCGTGCGCTGAATTTCCGTGAACCAATGATGGATCTAGCGCATTTTTAAAATTCAGAGACTAAGCATCATTGGTGTTTTCGCTCGCTTCCCTTACATACATCATCGAGACGTTGCTAAAGAAGGTTACAGAAAAGAATGATCTCTTTTTTGTCCCTGATGATGATACGCACACACACATAACTATTGGAACCCCTTGCTGCCTGTTGTTACTATTATGTAATTCAAAAGAAAAACTCTTTCTTTTCCCCTATAATTTTTACAATTTTTTTTTCTGTCTGCCGCCGCTGCTGCTGTTTCGGGAAGGGAGAGGGCGTTTGAATTTAAACATTCTGCTACCACTTCCCGGTTTTACAGAATAACTTGCCTTAAGGAGTAAGAAGGTTGTCAAATAATGCGAAGCGCGAAGCTTCAATTCATCATTCTTCACTCGGTGAAAATCGGTTGCACAACGCAAAAAGGCAGATATTGTTGTGTTCCTACATCGCCGCTGGCTTGACGGCGACGACGGAGCATTCGCTTAGAATACGCCGGACATAATGTAAGCAAACTTCCCGTCAAAGGGCCCGCAGGGTTCTGTGACACCCTCATGGTTTTATTTTTTGCCCCTCGCTAACCCCCGCCTCCACCCGCGGAACGGTCCTTCTTTCTTGCCCAGCATTTTCCGGGAGTTCCTGAACCATACATTATAGATTTTATTTCTGTATATTTTAGGCCTTGTTTAGCAGCAATCAGAAAAAGGGAGATTGGGGGGTTTCAACGGATCGCTTCATAAAATTAATAGTGGGGAGAAGCCAGGGCGGATACTCAAGCGCCGCTACAGATGTCGCCGCGGAAGCACCGCCAGACCTTTCACGAGATCGTCGTTGAACACGCTGGCGATTTTGCTAAACGAGGTTCGGACTCTATACCGTACATTGTGGGAACACGGAGTGGCATATCTTCCACCCAACTTCCTTGGAAATATCCATACCTGCATATGGCATTACACCAACGAGGTTTTTACCCTTATCTGAATACATACTTTCTTCACGTAAAGGATAGGTTCGCCAAGGCTGAATTTAGAGAAAATAAGATATTACCAAGTGAAATCCAGCAACGTTCGGTAGAAACATTTGCTAACCTCTGTTGCATGGTAACTGCAAAAGTAATGACTTTGTCTCCCCATTAACTGTGACTGTTACGTCGCATATGTCCTCTTCAGACAGCGCGGTTCGTATGTAGCATTACCATTTATTCGTTACATTATCTATTGCTACCGTCGCAACAAAGTCAAGACAGATGAAGTCGTCTGGCTACACTGGGGCGACGATATGTACTCATTAGTTTCTTGAGTAATAATTGCTGCATGTATTCAGAGCAAATATGTAAGGCCATTTGAAGTCATCATACATATCACGATCAACGTTGCTTAAATTTAAGGAGATTTCTCTTATAGCAATTAGTAAAATGTCACAAGCTATGTAGTTGCTGTAATAGCTAGACAACATAAATGATCAAGATCTATCTCGCGGATGCTGTCTAATAGGAAGTGAATCACTAATTTAACACACAAATTCCTAATAAGGATTCCATAGGCTTCTCTTCACAGTGTCATGCAAATTCGAACAAGGGCCAAATAGGCTGTGGGCAACTCAGTCGTCTGCGATTGAAGAATGCTCGCATGCGCCACTTTAAGCACGCGTTTACCATTCATGTCCGAAGCCCAATAAATAGTAATTATTCCTTTCCGTCTTTGTTGTCCAACAAGCACCTCTATAACGCGATGGACAATTTAAAGCGAAGGCATATACCTCAGGCCTCGCCCAACACACCATTTGAGGAGGCTCAATTCACGCAGACATCTTCACCACCGCCACTGCAACAACAACAACAGCAGCAGCAGCAGCACTTTGCAGCATACCCTGACCTGAGACAGACACCACCGCCAGCTTACAGCCCAGCAGGCTACTATGACGACATAGGCAATGAAAAGCTATACAAGTCGGCAACGCAGCAGCAGCATCGCATTGTATACTCTTCAAATAAGGTACGACACTTTGAGAACTTGTCGAAACCGACCAAGTGACCAACAGCTGAGCAATATATAGTACATTGCGTTCTGCCAGGAACACCATCGCGTTTTGATTCCAACCGTTTTGACACTCATATCATTCTGGCTGCGTTTCCGTAACATTGGATGGTCAAACATTGTTGTGTGGGACGAGGCAAGTTAGTAACGGAAGGACCGGATTGGATTGGATTACACGTGCTATTGGTACCCGATCTAACAAGAATCACCTTTCTCTCATTATCCAATAGGCACATTTTGGAAAGGTAGATCACGGAACGCGAGAGAGAGTGCATATTATTAGCTTATTTACCATGGCGTACAGTTTGGGTCGCATTATCTAAAGAACGAGTTCTACTTTGACGTTCATCCGCCCCTCGGCAAAATGCTGGTCGGCTTGTCCGGTCTGCTTGCCGGCTACAAGGGTGATTTTGGATTCGAATCCGGACACACGTACCCTGAAAACGTCAACTACGCGGGTATGCGTATCTTCAACGCGTTCTGGGGCGCTCTTCTGGTTCCGTTGGCGTACTTGACGGCTCGCGAACTGAAAATGTCCTACAAGGCAAGCATTCTTGCAGCTACTATGGTGTTGCTAGGTAAAGAGGAATGAATTATATGTGTACAGTGGATTATTGATGTACTTGGCATAGATACTGCTTACCTTTGCATCAGTCGTTTCATTCTTTTGGATTCGATGCTCATGTTCTTTACATGCTTGTCTCTATACTGTCTGACTGTATTTCACAACCAAAGAGATAGGTACGATGCCATGTGTAAAATGTACATTGCAAGCAGTAGCTAATGTGTTCCGTAGACCTTTTTCGCCAGAATGGTGGCTGTGGCTCGCTCTTACTGGCTTCTCACTCGGCTGTGTATCTAGCGTCAAATGGGTCGGTTTCTTTGTTGTAGCTCTCGTTGGACTGTACACCATTGAGGATCTGTGGAACATGCTGGGAGATTTGCAGATGCCTGTGAAGACCTACATCAGCCACTGGATAGCGAGAATTATATGCTTGATTTGTATCCCCATTGCAGTTTATATTTTGACCTTTGCGATTCATTTTGCTATCTTGTATCGAAGTGGACCCGGAGACGCTCAAATGAGCTCGCTCTTTCAAGCCGGCCTGGTTGGAAATAACTTTGAAAAGAATCCTCTAGGTAAGCATGACATGATATCTGTGCCAGATGCGACAGAGTACTTAACCTTAGTGCTACGCAAAAGAACTTGCTTACGGATCCAAGGTGACCATCAAGAATTATGGCTACGGAGGTGGATTGCTTCACTCGCACATCCAACTGTATCCTGAAGGATCAAAGCAGCAGCAGATCACATGCTATCACTACAAAGACGATAATAATCACTGGATTGTTCGGCCGCCGCGTGAAGCCAAGAACCCTGAAGAGTACGAGAGTGAGACGGATATCCGATTTGTGAAGGATGGCGACATTGTTCGTTTGATGCATGCTATGACCGGTCGAAACTTGCACAGCCATCCTATCAATGCGCCAATCACCACCAGTCAGTGGGAAGTCAGTGGTTATGGAGATGATAACATTGGCGATATCCAGGACAACTGGAAAGTGGAGATCGTAAACGATGTGGCGCACGACGATAAAGAACGAGTGCGTTCGTTGACGACGCGATTCCGTTTACGCCACGTCCAGCTTGACTGTCTGCTTGCAGCGAACAATGTCATTTTGCCTCAATGGGGTTTCAAGCAAGTTGAAGTAACCTGCGACAAGCGTAACAGAGAGGATGATCCTCACACTTGGTGGAACATCGAAGAGCATTACAATGACAAACGTAAGTTGTTGCTTCTACGACCAGTAATTTAAATGATTAATTAGATTGTTTTAGTTCCTCCTGCACCCAAGAACGCCTACAAATCCAAATTCTTGCACGATTTCTGGCATCTTAACGTCGCCATGTGGACGTCCAACAATGCACTTATTCCTGATCCCGATAAAGAAGATATTCTTTCCTCCAATCCAAGCGAATGGCCATTGGCTTCGGTTGGTTTGAGAATGTGCGGATGGGGCGACGATATTATCAAGTTTTATCTGCTCGGAAGCCCTGCCGTTTGGTGGACTGCGTTTGCTTCCCTTATCGTTTTCCTGGCAACAGCTGCGTTCTACATTATCCGTATGCAGCGCAAGATCTTTGATCTCTCGAATGGTACGTATATCAAATCAATTCCTTAGCATACAAATATCTGATGATCAATTTTTACAGCCCAATGGGAGTACTTTTTCTTTGTTGGCAAAACATTGTTTCTGGGCTGGTTTCTGCATTACATACCGTTCTTCATTATGGGCCGTGTGACATATTTGCACCACTACTTCCCAGCACTTTACTTTAGTATTCTGATGGTACCCTTCATGTTGGAACACTTGACCGCGAACAAGTCTCAGCGGACGCAGTGGCTAGTGTTTGGAACTGTATACGCAGCTGTCATCTTGGTCTTCATCTATTTTGCGCCGGTCGCGTATGGTATGAAGGGTCCTATCGAAAACTACAGCGGTCGACGATGGCTCAAGAGCTGGAACCTTGTTGACTAGCAAAGGAAAGGAAAACAAGACACGCAATAATACAAACTCCATAAACAGACATTATTCCCACTCTTGCATCTATTTGTCTTTGCTCTCAGAATAAACAAAAACTATTTTTGTCGATTTTGATCTAGAAATAGTTGCGCTCGTACGCTACTTTCACAGGTTCACCAAGAAAAACGCTTTACATGACCAAGCAACCACATATCCTGTACCACTTCGCCATTATGCCGATGCCTCTCAATGCCTGTGCGCAAGAACACTACCACTGTTATGCACGTTGATAACCTTGCGCGTCTCATAATTCAGTGTAAACCAAACCGGAAAGACACTTGCGGTTATCAATCGCATCTCATATTCATATTCAGTAACGGCTGCGTCATGTCTCGGAACGATTTCTGCCTGCTATTTGCAGCTACATCGAAGCACATTCACATGGAATACGTATGATTATGTATACCAAGTCCATCTTTATTGTATATAAATACCTTGCAAATCACCCTAAGGATAGGACAGACTTCCAGAAAGTTCCGTCTGCCACAAAGCATATTCAAGTTTTTTTGTTACATATCGGCCCTGAAGATCGTGCAGATGTGAGCAACACAATCAAACAAGCAAAGGGAGCACATGACCTCCAGATCGGTTCCCAGATATGTATATTGATAAAATGTCAAGGACAGGGATCGATTACGCAAAGTGTGTGGGACAGAAATCCATGCACATCGTCCCTCGGGACGAGCGAAAGCTGTTTAATAAGCTTTAGTGCAGTTTTCTGGAACGATTACATAGCTCTCTTTCTTTTTCTTCTTTCTCTCTCTCCCCACACATCTTGTTTTTCCCGCGGCGAAACCTAATAAACAAACACACAACAAGCTCGCACATACAAACATACAGACATTCATCAGCGATATCCTTGTCACTGCGAATATGCCAATTACCAGCTATCAACCTGCAGAGCAACAAAGTGATGAGCAACAGCAAGACTACAGAAGACATCAGAGCCAGGAAAACTACGGAGCAGTCTTAAAGCTTCCTCAAAGACTTGACATGGTTGCAATGCCCATGCCTCCTCTGAAAGACGGCTACGTGCAAGTGCAGATGAAAACTGTCAGTGTCAGCGACGCAGACGTCCGGCTTTGGAAGAATGGCAGCACGCCAAATTTACTTGGTGGAAGTGACAGCGTCGTGCTTGGTTGCGAAGGCGCGGGCGTGGTCACTGCGGTGGGTGCGCATGTGCACAACCTTAGAGTAGGAGATCGGGTGGTTGTCGAGCCGTAAGTTCATCCGGTTCACATTTATTAATTACGTGCTCTGTACGCAGGAGAATTGATTATATTCTGCATAGCTGTATCCCGTGCAGAATGTGCGATCGTTGTATCTCTGGTCGTTACAACTTGTGCCTTGACTTGGCTATCCTGGGAACCGCAAAAGCCAACGGACTGTTTCAGAAATTTGTCACGCATCCGGCTCCGTGGTTGCACAGGTAGAAACCTTAACAAAACGCGCATCCCGTCTCTCACACCTTTATTTTTTTTTTTTACTTTAGGATCCCTGACGGTTTGAACCATGTGAGTTTCAAGGAAGCAGCGTTGATGGAGCCTCTCTCGACAGCCATCGCTGCTCTCGATCGCGCCGCAATCGGGCTAGGACAATCGTTGCTGATAACAGGGTGCAACGTGCTCGCATGCCTTGTACTCAAGGTCGCCCGGGCAACCGGCATCAACCCGATCGTCGTCGCAGTTGACAGAGAGGAGAGCCGGGAACAAGCTTTATCCATGGGTGCAGACCAAGTCTACGTCATGGACCCTATCCAGCGCGACCACGAAGTCGCAACCGACTTGAGAGCTCTCATCGCAGGAAACGATGCAATCATGGGAGGCGTCGAAGCTGCAGTGGAATGCACGGGCCAGGAGATGTTTCTCCGCGTAGCAATCATGGCAACCCAGCCTGGAGGCACTTGCTGCCGCATTGCCACCGGAAACTATGAGCAGACAGTGCCTGTCAGCGTACTGGCTATGCGAAGCGTCACTCTAAGTGGTGTCAACAGGTCAGTGGCACAGAAGTGTCGCGTTGTGCATCCAGTTTATATTCAATTTTGTTTACAACCGCTCGGATAGATCTCATCATGTATATCCACGTGCACTAGAGCTTGTTGCAAGTGGACGTTTGCAACTTGGAGATCTTATTTCTGAGGAGTAAGTTGATAAAGTGAAATGTAACTGTATCTTTGAGAACATCGCATTAATGTTTCTGTTACACGTGCAGGTACGGTTTCGACGATCTTCAGCAGGCTCTCGAAGTTGCTAGTTTGAACGGAGAAGCACAAAAAGTCCAAATAAATATCTAAATAGTAATAAGAAAAGATAAAGTGAAGAAACAGCAATAAAAGGCTGCTGCTGGTGACATATAAGCAAATGCGCTTCTAGTGGCTGAGCGGGGAAATCACTAGCATATAGAAAAGAAGGCGGGCGAGGCACGGACCCGTAAATCGGTTTCTGCAGTTTGACAGCAATGGAAACGGAAGAGGATACATTCGAAGGGTTCTGGGCTTTGCGCGTTGATCCTGGTTTGACATTCTGCCAGATCGCTCCTGCTAGCTATCGCGTTACTATGGTAAGAGGGAGGAGAGAGAGAAAGATTCGTTGGAAGGAAGCATGAAAGGATAGAAATGTCAAGACTGAAACCTGATTGCTAGGCCGCTTACGGCGAAACGAAAGATTCCACGAGATCGACGCTGCGTGTTTACATTGACAAAATGGATTTTGTACTGTGCTCTTTGAGACCCGGAAAGGTAAAAAGGCATTGAGTGAAATGACAGGTCAATGGCATTCGTTGGAACTTATACGTGTTGCGTGGTAGCTCACTCAGCAACCTCTCAACCTCACTGTTGTTAAAGGAGAAGAAGTCCAATTTTCTGTCACTGGTAACAAGTAGGTGTTACTATTGACGTGCATGGACAGTATGCAATCGGCTTGACATTTTTCAATTTGCACTTAGCCCTGTTTACTTGACTGGCAACTACTTGAAAGAAGAAAGCGACGAGAGCGACGAAGACATCGACGACGAGGAACTCGCAGCTTTTTTGAATGCACATGGACAAATTGACGGCGACGCGTGAGTGATCGAAAAAGAACTACCGTGATTCTTTGAGTTGTTAGGTATATTGACTCCTTTTTGCGTTGTAGGGCCACTAAAGCCAAAGAACGCGCAGAATTGTGTAAGTGGAGATATCATTGCATCCTGGCAACTGATATAGTCTTTTTAACTATGACGTTTTAGTGTCATTGATGGATAAAGAGTTGCCCTCGGATACAGACGATGAATCATTCGAAGAAGAGGAGAGTGACGAGGATGAAAACGAAGAGGAAGAGGAACAAGAAGAAAGCGAGGATGAGGACGAGGAAGAAGAGGACGAGGAAGAGGAAGAGGAACCTGCAAAAGCTACCAGCACTCCTGAGAAAGCTAAAAAAAAGGTCAAATTCGCGGATCAGCAAGCCAAAGTAGAAAAGAAGGAAGTGGCAAAACCAACAAAAGAACAACCAAAGCCAACTCCAGCAGCCGACAAGAAAGAGCCTGCAAAGTCCAAGAAGCGACCCGCTGAGGAGGAAAAGGGCGCTGTCGATAAGAAGGCAAAGGCCGAAGAAACCAAGCAAACGGAGCCTGAGGTGAGTCCACAGCAACGTATACATATTCAGAAGAGAATACCAATACATACGCGAAATATATAGGTCAAAGACTTTACCAAACTGAACTTTACAGATACCAAAATCGGCCAGGGACGTGGCGTCAAGAATGGTGATAAGGTGAGCAGTGGAATTCTATAGTCAATTTGCAAAGGTAAACCTACTTACTAACGTATTGTTAAGGTCGGCATTCGATACATTGGAAGACTCCAGAATGGCAAAGTGTTTGATAAGAATGTCAGCGGCAAACCTCTGTTTGTCAATGTCGGCAGACAGGAAGTCATCAAAGGCTTCGATCAGGCCCTTGTTGGTATGAAATTGGGCGGTGAACGCACTGTTCGTATCCCTTCCCATCTAGCATACGGCAAGAAGGGTCTCCCACCTGCTATCCCTAAAAATGCAAACTTGCAATTCGAAGTAAGTTCTAATATCACTTGTAAAGATTCAGTCGCAATTTGCTCATTTTATCTATTAGATCAAGCTCATTTCTTTAGCCTAAGCATTTAGCATCTTCAATAAAGCAGTCAAAAAGCATTCTGACAACTGTAAAGATAAAAGTCTATAGCAGGAAAACCAGCTGTCGGTCTATTAGATTTTAGGTATTATATAGAAGACGGACTATGTGACGAGGGATGATTCGAGACGATGCTTGATAAATATATAAAGTTAACAGGCACAGAAGCTGCTATCCTGTTTTGCAGGGGAAGATGATTCGGACAAGTCAACCTTGGTCACTAAAATCGTACACTTAGTAAAGATGAATATAGCACGTTCCTCACTTGGTAGAAGCTTACTTTGATCTTTTTGCCCCTCGCCCATGCCGTTATCCATTCCTGGTAATGCGTGACCGATTTTACGGAATAATGCCTTGACCTAGTGTTGCAATTTTAGTTTGCCTCCTTCGAAATTCATGCATGCGCTTCGACCTAAACATACATTGTATCCAGCTTTTGCACTTGTCTCGATAAACATGATATCGTACTCTTTTGCTTTCTTTTCGCCTTCTTCAACAGTGACGCGGCTTTGATGCTAAAGTCAGTAATCTGGCTGCTTTGATTTGTATATCACCGTCATACCGTTTATCGTTCAAGTCGGTTTTGTTTCCTACAAGGACAATTATGACATCATTTCCTCTTTCTGCCCGCACATCCTCGATCCATTTGGTGGTATGTGAGAATGAGTTTCGATCTATCCTCTCTTTTGTCAGCTCGCTTCTTCCATCAGAGCAGCTATAGTACATACTGGTGATATCATATACGACTACGCACACTGACGAATCACGGATGTAGCTAGGAATCAAAGACCGGAACCTTTCCTAGGTAGTAACCGAGAAAAAAAGACTGAGAACGGTCTATTCCAAATCCAACACGGAATTGTGTCATCCTTTCCGTATATATCTCTCTCCTTTCGTACCTGCCCAGCCGTGTCCCCTAAACGATAGCAGCCATGTGAGTCAACATCTGTGCGACGACAACGCCCGAGTGATTACAAGACATACATAATTGTAGCCGGATAGTCCGATCATCGAGGTACATTGTTTTTGATAGGAAATCAATACCAATAGTTGCCTGCATTGTCACGCATCAATGTTTGTGTGTCTCATGTCAATTCACGGAAACAAGAACGCGCACGGAAATGACGGACTGACCTGGTATGTATTGTCAAAGGTATCGTACATGAATCGAGTGATAAGAGACGTCTTTCCAACTGTGGTTCCGGAAGCGGAAAGGTCAGTTCATCCCGCCAGATGGCGCGATCCCGAGACCAGCAATTCATTGTCATTGCTCCATCTCTAAGCCAGGAAAAGCACTCACCACTTTGCTCGCCTAGGAAGACCAGCTTGAATTTTTTCAAGGGATTCCCAAAGTCATTTGCTGACATTGCTCTTTAGAATCGTGAGTGTGTGGCAACAGGGGGCACAAAGAAGAAAAAAAAAGTGAAAGAATTAAAAAGGTTAAGGGGTTTTAAGCCTGACAAGTCCAAAGTTGCCATGAAAGGTACCAATTTTGTGTCACATGAATATAGAGGGTGAAATCAAAGTAAAGTTTATTTTGCTTTTCTATGTAGTAGATTTACATAATTTAAGCGTCCCAGGAGGATTGGGCACCAGAGGCGGGAACAGCACCATCCTCAGCCCAGTCAGTGGGGGCAGCGTTCCAGTCAGCATCGGCGGCAGCGGCAATGCCAGCAACGCCCTCGCCTTCGACAGCCCATTCACCAGTGGCAGCCTCAGCAGTGGCAGCGAATTCGTTGTCCTCGAAGCCAGCAGCAGCGGCAGCAGCTTCTTGCTCCTTCTCAGCTTCCTCAGGGTCGCGGTAGAAGAACATGTCGACCATGACGTCCCAAGGGGTCTGGTAGTCCAAAGTGCCACGGAGACGGAGGACGGCACGGGCCAGGAGCCAGTAGATCAAACCAAGAGCGTGCTTGCCCTTGTTGTTGGTGGGGATGGCAACATCGACGTACTTCAAGCTGGCGTCAGTGTCGGCAAGAGAGATGACGGGGATGTTGACATAGGAGGCTTCCATGATGGCTTGGAAGTCGGTGCGGGGGTCAGTGGTGATGATGAGGCGAGGCTCACGGAAGGAGCGGGTGATGTAGTTGGTGAAGGTACCAGGGGTGAAACGACCAACAATAGCCTCGGCACCGATGTACTTGGCGAACTTCAAGGCAGCACGGTGACCATAGGGACGGGCAGAGATGACAACAATGTCCTGAGGCTAGAAAATTTCCACATTTTACGTCAATACACTGCAATCTCTCAAAAGATATCTTGTTCTTTCTTACGTTCTCAATGGCAGCAATGATACGGGCAGCGAAGATGAGCTTTTCCCAGGTCTTGCCAAGGTTGATGAGGTGGATACCTGCGAACATCGTATATGTAAATATCCACGATTTGCTTTACATGCATTTTTTGCCTACTTACCATCAGCACGGCGCTTGTAGACATAGGGGGTCATGCGCTTGGTGACGTTCTTGGCACCAATGTGGCACTGAGCGCTCAAAAGGAGCTGAATGTCTTCCTCGGTGGGGCTAAGAACTCGAGGGTTGTGAGTCAAACGTCAAAAGGTACAGCATTCCCATAGAAACACTTACTGGCAGGAACACGGGACATGGTCGTAATAGAGAAGCCTGCAGAAGGGAAAAAAATGGGCCAGGTTGTTAATTGCATGGTTCAGTTGAATAAGGACCCATCCATCCATTCATCCATCAACATATGCCAATCTCTTGCTTCCATCCGTCAAAGGGATTGTCGAGATCATCCATTTCATCTATCCATCCGTCCATTGCTAGGATACTTACGACTGGGAGTGCTCGAAGAAAAGGAAAGATCCACGTTTGGCAACTCTGACAGGTCATATGGCTCCTCTGAGCCCGCGCACGGTATTTTTCATACTCAGCATGAAAGTCGCGTGAGTTTGACAGCGCTCACCCTGCACAGACAATTTCATCTGTGCCAGGACTGTGCAAAACTTGTGGACGGATCGGTTGCCAGGTATAATCTGTTAGGATGAGCCGAAAGCATATCTATTGTTGTCATAGTCCCAATTTCCATATCAATGTCTCTATGTGCGTCTGCGTTGCCTCATCGATGCATGTAACTGCGTTGGCGAGGCTCACAACTGCTCATAGTCATATGCGCACAAAACTCCAGTCTGCAGACCTTCAATTGTATAGAGAGAGCACTGCTTTCAAGACGGTGTGTAGTTACATTCTAGTCTACTACTGTAATATTCAAAAAAAAAGGCAGATAGCATCCGGGCCAATCTTAGTTTATCATGCAATATCCTTCATCAACATTCATTTCTGATGAATTTAGTGTGAAGTAAACCGAAGGTGAATCGCTTTATTCACAAAGGCCATAGACTTAGAATCTGAGCTTGGTGAAGAACCACTTGTTCTTGCCGGTTTGATATCTCTCTTCAAAGAGCTTCTTGATGACCTAGAAAAAATAGGCACAAATATTAGCAAATTCAAGAATATCAAATCCATAGCCAATAATGACAACTATCGTCCTTACTTTCTTGGATTCCTTGCGCTGGGTAGGTTCTTTGAAAGTCTCGGTGGAGACGGTGCCCTTGATCTGCTCCAAGTCAAGAGTGTAACTGAAGAGATAACCGTATGTGAGCACAAATAATTGTGTTGCTATCATCAAGTTATGAAATATTTACCGAGTAGGCATCATGTGGTTGTAGTTGACGATCTTGATGAAGGGCTTGACCTTAGATCGCTTAGCAACCTTCTTCTTGTTCATGCCACGAGTGACCTTCAAGGGGTAACGCTCGATACCGGCAACAACGGCGTAACCATATGGTCTTTCCTTGGTGCCCTCGTCGTGGTCTACGTTGCAAGAAAAAAAAAAGGAACGTCAGAATGCAAGGTCATGGTTGCTCTTCCATTCCCGAATTTTGTTGCGCAAAGTATGCTTGAATTTCCATTCCCACTTTCTCTCTCCACTGTGCGACACAAAAGCTGCTGGTATACATACTGCGAATAACGACGGCCTTCTTGCCGGCGTAGCGACCCTGCAAAATGACAACGACCTATGGCAAATTGCAAATTTAGAGAATTGAATTCGACATTCGGTTGCCCAGATCTCGCGTCCACAGGATCCATCCCAAAACAATCCTTTGCTTTACGGATGCATCCATCAACGATAAGGACTAGCATTGTTCTTGATGCATACCTTGCCAGCCTTGATGAATTTGACCATCGGGCGAAAAAGTGAGAAGGTTTCAATCTCTTGTGGCCGCGTGGTTTCCCAAAGCGGTGCAGCTCTCGCAGGGAGGCGCCTGTCTGAGATTCAGAGCCAGCACTCCACACTTGACAATGCGCAGCGCTCTTTTAGTCTCCCTTGCTGCACGCGTTCTTTTCCTTTCTGTCCGTCGGCATCTTGATGTTTTCCTGCCCAAATTGGTCAACCTAAGGAAGACCCTCCAAGCTGCAAAATGTACGATGAAGTTCGGCTTAACACGACAACTTGCAAACAGACGACGCAATCTACAAGCAGCCAGGATGAGGATTCAAAGGCACGATCTAACAACCGGGATCATAGACAAGCACAAACCAACCCTTTGCAAGACACTTGGGAGCTCCGCGATGCTATCTGCTTCCTTTGCAGCGGGAACCTGAATGAACTGGATAAAAACGACTATGTGGATCATATCATGTCCTGTTTAGATCTTATTGTTTCCAACGGCTTACCGTCATGCACGTCCACATCTAAAGTATACGGAGTGAAAAATATGAAATGCTGCCCAGTTTGCAGAAACGCATCTATAACTTTCTCGACAAAATCTGTGGTGGAAAGAGCAAAACATATCCGTCGATGCGCATCTATCAATAATCTCCATCCATGGGCCACGTGGGAGAAATGTCGTAACTATTGGGTAGCAGAAAATTCCAACAAATCATCATCACCATTATCAAGCCCTTCAAAGGAGCATCAAGTAGAACGTGAATCAGGACCAAAGACCAGTGAAACTCCTTCTCGACCATCTCTTTCATTGGCCAAAGGAAAACAAAAGTATACACCAAAAACAAAACGAAACAATGACAACGATAACAACAGCCCCGTCATTTTAATTATCAATGATTCTGAGGACGATGCGTCCGATAAAGAATCGACATACTCACAAGAATTGGATGACATTCGTAATGCCCACACAGAGAAATCAGCATTTAATATTGTCACCTATCACGACAACAGTCCTACCAGCCCGAAGCTCGGTGATAAACGACCATTATCATTATCAACATTAGAATTAGAACAGCCTGACGGTGACAAGGAAGAATCGGTTGATGAAAAACGTATATGCACCGGGAAGGTTGTTGCACCCTCCTCCAACGATGCATCAACAGACCGTCAACAGCACTGGGATCTAGCAGACGATATTGACGAAGCGGAAGGAGACTTGAAGGATTATCAAGATGACATCACAGCGGATGATGGTCGATTATTGGGAATGATGTTGATAGGCGAACTCGACAACAATGTCAATCCTGCATCTTCCCAAGGCAACTTACTAGAAGACGATTTACAAAGCTATGCTATCAAAATTTCGTCGGATTATACGTTGCGTCAAGCAACCCTACGTTACCTGGAGAAAGTACTTTTTGCATCTAAAGAGGATTCAAATGCTTTACTTTGTGCGAAACGGGCTGATGCAAAGGATGAATGCATCCTTAAGCAATCAGAAGTTGACTTTATGCGAAAATTGGCTCAAGATATGCAGGTATTTCAAGAACTTTATTATACAAATGCTTTGCATCTTTTAAACTCGTATGGCTTAGAATGAAGAAAAGAGAATCGGTCTCTATTGGGTGTACGAAGAGTATTCAAAGACGAAATGCGATCAGGCTGCCGTCCAAAGATTGACGGAATTGGATCACCGCTTTGCACCGGCACTTTGTATCATGGGATTCCTAGCAGAGAATATACTCGACAGCGGTACTGATAATGCAAACGTTGAAGTAATTTCTATATCCAGTGAACCGAGCGTGAGTAAACCTAAAAAAAAAAGAATTGAAATCTAAATCTTTTACAATGATGTATTATTCATAGCAAACGATCGATGATGAAGATATTCAAGCAGAAGCAACTCTGCAGCAATTCTCAAGCTCTCTATCATTATATGATCTGACCGAAGCTGCTCAGCTGCAATCGCCTTTTGGATCTTGCAATGATTTGGCTGGCTCTGCACAGCAATCATACGGAGACTCTCAGAAATTCACGACGATATCAATGCATTCATCTCAAGCAAGTTTGGAGGCAAATGATATTCCTGATATATTCTTTTCACTCGAAGCCGGCATGTCAGTCAGAGCAGAACTTGGCAACTCTGAAATAGATCCAATCGAGATCTCTGACAGTTCCAGCAGCGATAGTAACCCAGATGTCGAACCGCAGCGACCGCAGCAAGCAACGCCGCTCTTGCCATCAGGACCCAGTTCTCCAAAAGTAACACAAACGAAACAACGGCAGCGTATATCACGGGTTAGAAAAATGCCAGATTACCAGAATATGACGGAACCTCAACTAAAAGTAGGTATATCTGCTGCTTGTAATGCGTATATGCTGCTAACGATCTAATACCCAGCAACATTGTGATCGTGTCGGACTCAAATATCAAGGACGTAAGATAACGGTTCCTATGCTTGAGATGGCATGGAGACACCAGCACCCCTCCTCCGAAGAGTATATGTAAATTAGACTACATCTACTATTACATAGCATATATAATACATTAATCGCACGCTGAGGCTGTAAATAGATAAATATATCGGATATATGAACTGCGGAAAGCAAAGCTCAACAGAGGTTTTGATCGCCGCGGCAAATACCACTATTGCGTTTGGCTGCTGTGCCTTTTTATCTCTTTTTCTCTTTATAAAACGAAATATGGAAAAGTCCTCGGTACAGAACGAGAAGCCTGAAGTAGAGCAGAAAGGCTCACGCAAAGAGAAAGAGGTGA
Organism: Rhizomucor pusillus; assembly: GCF_041956525.1. Lineage (NCBI taxonomy): Eukaryota > Fungi > Mucoromycota > Mucoromycetes > Mucorales > Lichtheimiaceae > Rhizomucor > Rhizomucor pusillus. The sequence goes on along the minus strand of NW_027192165.1, from coordinate 11,435 downwards.
GTTGATTTAGTCTCTTCAACTTTGTAGTCTGTTAATCACAAAACGCTTTCGTGTTCAGTCACATAAGAAGACTGGAAACATCGACGATCAAGCACGGAAAAATGTCAATGGCAGGGAAGATTCACAAAGGAAATTGGTCCGTGGCAGAGGACGAGGCTTTTCCTTTCGTGGAAGAGGACGAGGACGCGGACGAGGACGCGGTCGTGGCCGCGGCGGTCACCATATTGACAGCGCCCACGGCAGCGCGATCAATGACGAAGAAGTTGACGACACGCAAGCAGATACTGAGCAGCTGAAGTCAGAGGGACAGGTTGAAAAACAACAAGCCAGTCATGAAAAGAAAAAGAAGAAAAAGGGCAAAGAAGCAGCCGAGCACCAAACAGAACAGCAGCAGGAGGAGGACAAGACTATGCCGACAGCCGACACTGCGGCAGGATCTCCGAAAGAAAAGAAGAGCAAGGACAAAACCGACTCGACTGCACAGGCAGATACCTTTTCAGGACAATCAAAGCAGCAGGTAGAGACGGATATATCAAAGGAAAAGCGTAAGAATGAAAAACGACAAACGAAACCAGAGGAAACGACATCTGTCTCGGTAGATGAGCAGCCGCAAGACTCAAAGGATAAGAAACGCAGCGAAGACAAACAGCATAAAAAGCGACGATCAAAAGACAAAACTGCTGCCAATGAAGATTTGCGTGAGATACCAGAGCAAAAGGAAACAGTGGCTGAAGCTTCTTCTGAGCAAGCTCCTGAGAGCAAAAAGAAGGACAAGAAGAAACATAAGCAGCAAGAAAAAGAAGCCTCGAAAGGAACGTCGAAAGATACTCAAACCGCTCTAAAGAAGGATGAACCATCTAAAAAGGAGCATCGCGCAAAAAGAAGCAGCAACAACGAGGTGCCTATTTCGAAACAGAGATTTGCCGCACGCAACAATAGAGCTCGGTTTAAAGCAAACCGCAGCATGCCATTAGAGATCTGTGTATATCCTGAGCAACGTCCACCGCGTCCGCAGGCCCCAGGCATGAATTGGATGCAAGGATACTTTGTACCAGGACAGCAGCAGTTATTGATGCAGCAAAAGGTGGTAGAAACCCATGTGTCAACCATCGATCAAGACATGGTCGTTGGAGATATTCACTTTGCATCGGAGCAGCAAAATAAATCCAAGATGGACCGCCGTCATAACCGACAGGATGCTGTTGACGAAAAGCCAGAAGTCAAGGATAGGGTTATTTCGATCGAGCCTCTAAAGAAAACTGAAAGACTTGTACAACGGCGCGAAGGTATACTTTATCGCACTCAATCCCTGCATCAATTTGGTTGCTGACAAGTTCAATGTAGGTCGCCGTAAAGAACGGCCTTTAGTAGATACTACGAACTACGTACATCCTGACGATCAAGTCACTGGCAAAAGGAGAAAGCAGTTTGAACCGTTTATGGATCCTCTGGAAATTGAAGTGGGGCTTGCAGATGGTAGTCTTGTACAAGGAAACTTGCGTATCAACAAACGCAACCGATCAGATGCGTACGTTACATCTGACCATCTTGATGGCGATATCTATCTCTTTGGCGCTCGTGCTCGGAACAGAGCTTTGGAAGGAGATTCGGTTGCTGTGCGTCTTCTAGACGTCGAAAAAATTTGGGCCATGAAGAAGGACCGAGACCGAAAGAGAGACGAAGAGCGAAATGGAGGCAAAAAGGCCAAGACAGTAGAGGATGAAGATACCTCAGATGCAGAAGAGGAAGAGGACGAAAACGAAAATGGCGACAACGAAGACGAGACTGATGCAGAAGCTGATAAAGAGGATAAGGCTAAGCCTAAATATTGTGGTGAAGTAGTTGGTATTCTGGAAAGAGCCGAACAGACATTTGCTGGGTATGTATATGAGCGACAACGTTTGCATACTCTCTGACCGTATTTGGTTGTTAGTTTTCTGCGTAAACACAGAAAGTTGGAGGACAAAGAAGAACAGAAGAACGGAAAGCCTCAAACGGCAGCCAATGACGAGAATGACGAGAATGCTAAAGCCAAGGAAACCAAGCTCCTTTGGTTCAAACCTATAGACAAGCGGCATCCACTCATTGCTATTCCCATTCACAGTGCACCGCCTGATTTTTTGGAAAATGAAAAGGCCTTCGAAAACATGATTATGACTGTAAGTGTTGATATTCTTGCTGACTGAGAAGTTATATTCGATATGTATCTAAAACTTTTAAAAGGCAAAGATCAAGAAATGGCCGATTGATCAACAACATCCATTTGGAGCAATAGTGCGCCAGTTGGGCCAGATTGGCAACATTGCCGCCGAGACTCAGGCAATTTTGGCTGATTGCAATATCAAGGATGCACCTTTCCTTAACCGCGCATTGCAAGGTCTACCCAAATTACCCTGGCATATTCCAGCAGCTGAATATAAAAAACGACGTGATTTACGGGAGTACAGAATTTTTACTATCGATCCTTCCACTGCAAAAGGTTGGGAAGCAGATATCTATTTTCGATCTGGTTACTAAACAAGCATTAACGACTTAGATCTCGATGATGCTGTTCACGTTATTGCGCAGGATGACGGCTCATTTGAAGTTGGCGTCCACATTGCAGATGTATCTTACTTTGTTAAAGCCCGTACGCCGTTGGATACTGAAGCACGAGAACGCGGCACGAGTACCTATCTCGTAGACAGGGTGATACCAATGTTACCATCACTGCTTTGTGAGGAATTATGCAGCTTGAATCCTGCAGTAGAGAGGTATGTAAAGAACAATTGACTAGCATGGGACTTAACAATTAACCAGTACAAATATTTTGTAGACTGGCATTCTCTGTAATTTGGAAAATGGACGACAAGGGCCATGTACTGGATACATGGTATGGCCGTAGCATCATAAAGTAAGCAGAATCTGTATATCATGTTATGATTGTCTTCAAGGCTGATCATTATATTGCTCTTAAAGATCATGCGCCAAATTAGCATACGATGATGCACAAAGCGTAATTGAAGGCAAAGGATTGCCGGAAACAGCTGCTATCGTAGGGCATGAAAGGAAGGATGTAGAGCAAGACATCATGCATTTGTATAGGCTATCTCAGCATATGCGGAAGCGACGATTTGAGCAAGGCGCATTGTCCATCAATTCGATCCGTCTCTCGTTCCAGCTAGATGAAAACGGTGAACCGACCAAAGTCTGGGTTTATGAACTAAAGGAAGCCAACCGGCTCATTGAAGAATTCATGCTTCGCGCCAACATGAGTGTTGCAGAGAAAATTAGCAAGCATTTTCCAGATTCAGCTTTGCTGCGTCGCCACGCACCACCTCTTGAACGCAGACTGGTAAGTATGAACAAAAGGGCATATTCAGAGAATACAAGAATTGATGCAATGCTTTTAGGATGAATTCCTCGCCCTGGCCGAGGATTTGGGATATCCATTAGATGGATCAAGCGCGGGAGCATTGCAGGCATCTTTTGACGGCATCAAGAATGAAGATATCAAGTCGGTGTTGACTGTGCTTGCCATCAAGCCTATGCAGCGTGCGAAATACTTTTGCACCGGCGCGCTGGATGCATCCATGTTCAGGCACTATGCTCTCAACGTTCCTTTGTATACTCACTTCACTTCGCCTATCCGTCGGTACGCAGATGTTATTGTACACCGTCAGTTAGATGCTGCCCTCAAGGAGAAGGGTAAGGAACACGAAAAAATACTTTCTGCTACTCTGTCCAAAGTTGTACTAACGCTATGTCCAGAATCTTCGGGATATACCAAGAAGACTGCTATGCAGATTGCAAATGATTGTAACCGCAAGCGAGATGGTGCAAAGAATGCTCAAGAGGCCAATATCCAGCTGTACCTTGCCCGCTACCTCGATAATCTGGAGGCAGCGGAGGGACCTATTATCCGCTCTGCAGTGGTGGTGAATGTACTGAGCGAAGCATATGACATCTTGGTGCCAGAATATGACATCGAAGCTCGTATAAGAACAAAGCAACTTCCACTTGAACGTCTCGAGTTTTCTGCCAGCGGTCTAGCGTTATCGCTTTACTGGAAGAAGGATGTACTGACAAACATGGATTACAACACTATGCTCGAAGATCTGGATAATGACAATGAGGAAGAAGAAAATGAACAAGACGAAACCGAGTCGACAAACACGGAGGGTTCCCGTCTGTACGTTGAAGACGAAGATATCGATGACCCTCCACTCCCAGGAAGACCCGTCGCGAAAGTAGCTGACATTGACGGCCGGTTCGCCCAAGAGCTTGATCCAAAGACAGGCATGCAACGCATAAAAGTTTTTTCAAAGATTGATGTAGTGATCCGCGTAAACGCGCAACGATCTCCTCCCTTCATCAACGTGTACCCACTCAACCCGTTTGCTGACCGCCCTTCCAAGGATCTTATCATGAAGTTGCGGGATTCGGCAGATTCATCATCATCATAGTGTATTTTCGAATGATAATCTGTATGCATCTAATAAATGGTGTTGCATAAATGTTCTACTGATTTCTGGATTTGCCAGTCTTCGCCGCGAAGGAATTGCTGTAAACTCTACGTTTGTCGGATATTCTGATATAGGATTTTCAAAAGTCAGATGTATCTTGACACTCCTGTATATTCGGTTAAATTCTGGCTTTTCTGGCCATAAACCCGTACTTGGGTGTACCTCTCCTCATCCAACTTTTGTAAAATAACGACGCTATTTTTGGGTCGATGCGGCGCATGTACAGATATGAGATTTGGACTTGACTCGGCATACTCTTCAAGTTCCCTAATTTGCTCTCTTCGTGATACATATGCCAGCAAGAAATCTTGCAGTATCCGCAAAAGCGACTGGAAATCTCAAATCATTAGATGTGATTATATAGTTGATATCTGTCGCATCCGTACCTCTTGGTCGTGGGGCATGAGTTCTTCTTCAAGGCGGTTGAGGGGTATAAAATATGGTATAGTGTGCTTTGCAATTTTGACCTTGGAGCTGTCAAAGGGATCAGCTTTTAGCAGTAGATAGTATGGTTCGTGATAGGTGCCTAAGAGTTGTCCATCAGTCAGCAGGTACAAAGCTGGCATTTGCTTACTTGCCTTTGTAAAACGTTTCTAGGCGAATTCCAGTATATCGATCCTGGAACTTGAACTTGGTCCTGCCGCAAAGTCGATAATAACCGATCATCTCTTGAACGCACCGGGCCGAAGTTGCCGCCATGAGTTGCTCAAAGATCTAAACGACTTGTTTGCGATCCTGAGTTTAATGAGATATTTCTGCTGATATGTGTCTTACTTGCTGTTGCACATCTTTCATTTCGGATGCCTTGTGTCTCGTAAAGTCTAACAAAAATGTTTAGGCATAATGGATCCAAAAGACGTCAAGGTGGGAGACATTATGACTCGTTACCTTTTATCTCTTCTGAAAACCTTGATGCAACAATGTGGGCAATTTTCTCTTCTAAAAGTTCTCGCTCTAGACGTTCTTTTTCTTCTCGCGCCTTTGCCACTGACATACGAATGAATGTTAATTATCAATATTGTCGAGTGCGCACAAGTATGCTCATATTTACGCCGTTGTTGCAAGCTTGAGATTTCTGACTTTAATCGATCTTCTCTTGTCAAAAGACTATTTGTTCATGAGCGAATGTGTACTGGTTATTACTTGTAATTCATCTTACAATTCTTCGTCGTCGTCAATGTTCATTATACCGTAAAAGGAGAAAGCGTCAAGTTCTGTGCTGTGTGGCGGGAACAATTGACGACGAGCGCGCGCGGCAGTCGCGTAAATTTGGCCTTTCTCTTTTCTAGGCTTATTTCCCTACAATGCCAGAGATTTCCGAAGAATTCTTTCAGCGATCACAGTTCCTAGATACTCTTGAAAGGTATGAGTGAAAGGTTGCTTTAGACCACTTAGTTAGCTTTTCCGCTCATTGTCATTATCTTTTTGGCAGCATAATTCGAAACGGTGATCCAGAGTGAGTATTAGCAGCCTTGCAACTTTGGGCAAGACTCTACACGCGCGCAAAAAAAAAACATGTGCTAAAATACATTGGCAGTGTACAGACGGCCGCTACTATACGTCGTGAGCTCGAACAAAAATTTGTATGTAGATATATCTGCCTCCTTTTCGCTACGAGCAGGTGCATGAACTAAGGGAACGTGACGATAGAATTTTGAGGAAAAGGCGCTTGATGAAAAGCCTTGGAAGAAGATCGTTAACCGCGCCATTGATACAACCTTTGTGAGTCGACAACGCAGCGATTCCTGGATTGCTGTGCTTCTTACAAGGAATTATATATAGGCGAGAATCCAGGACGAGGAGCAGGAGGAACAGAGCCAAGAACCGGATGTGAACAAAGAGGAGGTAAAAGAAGAAGCAGCAGAAGAAAAAGACGAGCAACACGAAGAGGAGATTGGCGAAAAAGAAGAGCAAGATACCGAAATGAAGGAAGAAGCATCAGAGAGTACAGCGGATCATGATGTACAGGAAAGTAAAGAGGAGGAGGAAGAAGACAACCAAGAAGAAGAAAAGCCGGTGGCAAAATCCGAGGATGAAGATTTCAAGAGCCCTCCGCCTGCTGCTCAAAAGAAACGAAAGCGGCAGCGAAACGAGAGCCCAAAATCGGACGACGTAGAAGTGGAAGAATCACCTAAGAAGAAGCGAGGACGTAAAGATACCGATTCAAGTAAAAAGGACAAAGTAACGATGCAACGATATCAACGGACAAAAGATGCTGAGCGCTAAATTAATAATTGTAGATATCGCAAAGCGACGAAACCATTAAACGACTCAAGATGTATATCAACAAATGCGGCGTGCGCAAATCATGGCAGAAGGAGTTAGCAGGCTGCAAAACGAAAAAGGACCAGATAGACAAGCTAAAGTCAATTCTTGAAGATCTCGGTGTAGAAGGTATCAAATCAATTTTTCAGACAACAGACGACTCAGAGCCCAGTCTTAAAAGGATGCGTTTTCCTTGTAGGCCGACCGACGTTAGAAAAGTGTCAAAAAGTCAAAGCAGAACGCGAGCTGAAGGCTGAAATCGAGTCATTGGATACCAGCAATATCCTGCGGGACAATGGAGGAGGGCGTAAGACCCGTCAAACGTCCAAGAAAAGACGGCGCATTGTTGAGTCGGATGAAGAAGGCGATACTGAAGAAGAAAAAGATACCAAGAAAAAGCCTGATCCAGGTTTCGATACATCCTTCCTGGGCGATCAAGGTTCAGATAGCGACTAGATGCATATACTACATACCTGATTACAATTTATTGCAATCTCCTGTGATTATACATCCACCCATGCTGTTTATAACTCAGTAATAAAGTATCAACTAACAACATACGAGTATGTTGCAACGTGAAATATTTATTGTCCAACAGGTGAGGCAAAACTGATTAGAGGCCATGGTTAGACTGAACGTATGGAATAAATATTATCTTGAACCAATGCCATAAAAATTGCAGCAATGCCCATAGCCAACACTCTGGTTCCTTCTCGGGCAGCGAGTATCCTGGTGGATCAATGTCGACGATGCGGAATGGGTGTGCTTCCGTGTTGAAGACCCAGTCATCAAGAGGGAAAAGCTCCTCCTTAGATTCATCATATATGAGATAGAGATATTTCAATGTTTCTGCAAACAAAAAACTAAAAACGGTAGAAAGATCAGAGTCATGGTTAGAGGTAGTGACTTCGTGCCTCCTATTACCTCTCTTGACGATCGTCCCATCTTGGATAGAACGAGTCCACGTCGGCGACACCTGAGAATCCGGAATTGGCTCTGCAGTAAGTGTGAATGGCGTCAAATATCTCCCACGCCATATCCTGGTATCGTCTATCGTGTGTAAAGCGATAAAAGTAGTACAGTGATTCGAGCGTTTCTACACATAGCATGTCCAGCGAAAAGTTTAATACATTGCATAGATTAAACATCTCTCTTTTCCTTACCAGGTCGCAAAATGTAGTTGTGAATAATAGGAATCGCTCCATACTTCTTGGATTGGAATTTCTCGCGATCAGTCAAATTGCCTAAAGTCGAGTGACCGTGTTCGTCGACCCATCCAAAGACTTCGGGTGCGAGGCCAGTCCGTGTAGATATCCAGGCATTGTAGCAACCGTGCATAAGGTCGAATGCGAGGTCTTCAACGTATGCTAGTTCGGGGATTGTCCGCGCTGCCAGCAGCAAGTTTCCCGGTGCGAAGCAAGCCAGCTCATCCATGACAGGAATTTTTTCGTTATTGTTCAAGTTGGCCAAGAATGCGATGTCAGGGCGATCCCTGGGTCGCGACTGCAGATGTTTCTCAAGGCTCCTGACAGCTGCAATCACCATCTCCTTCTTTTCCTCATCTTGCCTTGAAGACATGACGTATTGCTTGATAAGATATTCGTAGAAGCTATCAGCCATACCTCCCCAGGTAATGTATGATCCGTAGGGCTCTCCCGTATCTGCATTGATCAGATGCGGATAGAGTCCGGGTGGATCCATTTCCATCTCGAAGAATGCGTCGTATACACGTTGGCCCTGCAAGACGATAAAAATCAATTCCCGAGTGAGAATATGGTCAGCTACATTGATATGATTTCCAACTTTACAATGTAATGATATCGCCAGTCACCCGTGATTTCAGATAGTCGGGTGAATTCGAGCTGGACGGTTCCAAGCTCTGCTAAGCACGATGTCCCGTCAGGGAATCCAGACTTTACACCTTTGCCACTGTAAAAAGTTGTCAGTTTATACGATACTTAGCTGTAATGGCAGCAATGGTAAGTGGAAACGTTTATACTTGCGTAGAAAAGTCCACGTATCGATAGGGTATTCCGGTGGGCGTGTCAAATGCTGGTAGAAGCTTGTCTACGAGCTCAACTGTCTTGTTGATAAACACAACATCGCCCGATAGCTCGTACGCCGATAATAGTCCTCCAACATATCGGATCGTTGTCTCAAATACTTGAACGAGACTGCTGCCGCGAGTCTTGGTCCAGTCAATTTTGGCAACAAAGTCCCGTGCTTCTCTGAATTCATTGTAAAGTCCCATTATATACAACGTATCGAGACCGTCCACGAGCGAGGCTATATATTTTTCTCCCGGTTGGCAAACGTTGAAAAGAAAGGAGGAGTCGCTCGTTTTTACAAGGTTCAATACTTGCCTGCCCATCCATTCCTTACGTGTATATTATCCAAAACTGCTAGTTAGTCATTGCTGTAATCTTTTTATTACTTTCATATTTACCTGGTATTCACAGGGCTGCTTGTTACAGGCCGGTTTTCATCGGATCCCCAGCTGAAAAACTTGTATCCGCCCCAGGCAAATGTGAATGCATCCTTGACAGCCTGCTGCTTCTCTCTCGGCGAAATCTCGTGAGCTCCCGGTAAATGCTCCTGAACTGTAGCAGGGTAATAATAATAATCGTCATCTGTCGTTATCTCTGCAGGAGCTTTGATTGGGTGCTGGATGAGTTGATTAACGGATGCGCCGCTGCTGCTAGATACTTTGGCTAGAACGCATAGCAATAAAATACACCATCGCAAAGTCATAGCCTTGATGAGGGGAATAGAGAGGGAAAGAGAGAGAGAGAAACGAGTCGCCCATGCCTGGGAAAAGGCGCAAGTTGAGACGCTCAAGCGACAACCCGCATGATCTCATAATCGTCGGAGAATTGCTTGCATTGGAGACCCAATATGCAGCAGTAGCGCAAGGTACTAACGTAATGCCCTTATGAAATTCTCTTGTTCCCAATCAACTACATTTGCTACTCGCTCTTGATTTCTTCATATTCATTCCTATATTTCCTTTAATTTTGATTATTTCTTTTAATATAAAGATTTACCCAAACCTATCCTCCTTTCCACTGCAGCCAGAGAAGAGCAAGGCGTCGCTTGCGAAGATTCGGTTCAATAACTACGTGGAGCCAAGACCTAGGGACGCCTTAACCGGCCTCTCGTCTTCCTGAACGAGTCTACCCACCATCAGAATGGCCTAATCAAATAAACGTTTGCCTTTGTTCGTCACAATACACGAGCACAGAAAACCACTACTGAAAGGCGCGATATCTGCCTCAATTCTGGTCAAGTGTGCAGCTCAAGAGTAAAGATTGCCAGCCAAGGAAGGACCTCTGCACTAACTAATAGATCGTTACTTTTGGCCACTATTTGCATATGAATGGCCGCTATCTCTGGTGATGTATAACGCTCCTATCCTATATATCTAACGATATACCCAAGCACATCGCGTCCCGTTGCTCGGTACTGTACGCCTATTCCTCTCCGTATTCTCCTCGGCTCAACTCCATCATCTTGGGACTGAACTCCATTATCAGTACTGATCCGCGGTCAAGCGCAACAAATTCCTTTGAGTCAATAATCATGTGTCACCGCGGCGAGATCCGAGGCTGTGAGCGACAAAAAAAGTACTATCCACGGTGCGTGCTGCAACGACAGCTGAGAAGCGCCCAGCAGCAGATGACGGGGAGGAACAAATAGACAGCAGCAGCAGCGTGAAAGAAGAGGTTGCGGAGAAGCTATATAAAATTGTTGCCAAGCGACGAAGAGAAGTAGGCAACAATCATTGAATATTGGTAGGTTACCGAAATTTTTTGCTAAAGTGAATGAGTATTTACGCGCTGTCTTATGTAGCGAAAAATGATGTTCTCGATTTGAGGAATAATGGCGTCGTTCCCAAAAGATCTGCGAGTGTCTTACCTGACATGGCACGCAAGCTGAACTTCCAGCTGCCACCACTTGAGGCAAAGGGCAGATCAGTGCGACAAAATCGCCAGCTGGCATAAGTCAATAATTGCCAGTATACAGCTTCAGGACTTGACATAACTTGCTATACATTCATGCAACGCTCATGAAGATGAAACTACAGAATTTTACCATGTATTTTCTATTTACTATTACTGCTCCAGGAGACATATGTCCAAGCGAAAGCAATGTGGATTGGGGCAGCATAGATCGACGCAGCGGCATTTGAATTGACAGTGGCGGCATGCTGATGTCCGTGCACGCGGGCATTGCTGAAGATGAACGTAGGATCGTCGTACAGACATGCGGCAAGTACGTACGGAATCCTTGAACCATGAGCAAACCGAATCTCGCATCAGAGTAAACCGCTCTGCAACAAAAGACTGATTGAAAAGTAGGGTCCTGGGGGCCTGAGAAAGTAAAAGAAAAACTTTTTCGATCACGTGAAAATGCACTCGCACCCAACAAGAAAGATTTTGACAGTAGTAGAAGCAGCGAGCAACGAAGAAAAAGAAATCTAGGTGGTGAAGTAAGCTACAGAGTCTTGAACAGCACTTGAACTAGTCATGGAAAGACCTTGACTGCATCACATTGCAAAGAAGCCTGTCTTCGCTACAGAATCTCGATTCAGTACTGGAGCAGCCCACTTTAATTTTGACTGCCAGAGTAACATTTTTGATTGACTCGACGCGTTAAACGCCTTTA
>NW_027192164.1:170338-271004 GCF_041956525.1 Rhizomucor pusillus | reverse complement strand
TTTGGGGTTTCTGCGGTACTGTATTGGATATTATTTGGTCTACAGCAAGGTGTCCCATCTACTTTTGCCTAGGTCTTGCCAAAGCTGGTAGACTCAACGGCTCCTCCTTTGGTGGGGCTGTTGGGCGCCTCCGAGCAAGTTGGCTTGTTGACGGTTGCTGTGGCCAGCTTCGGCACATTTTAAGGCAGCAAGTTATATCTTGTTCGGGTGGTGGGGACTGGCCGGTACCGCCTCCTCGTTGGTGGTCCCTGGATACATCGTTGACCATTGTCGACGTGAGCTAAACGGCACTGTTTCTTTAAAGTATAAAGTATAAAAATGAACACGAATAAAATCTTATATGCAATTTAAATAATGAGTATTATTTTGTCTATTGCTGCCTTGCTTTCTATTGCTATGCATTTTGTTCCATTTGACGCATACATTGCTTTGGGGTTTCCTTTTCATTATTTTGATATATAGTGTATAGCTGACCAGCTTCCTCTGCAATTTACTTATCTTTTCGTTGTCTTCATGACTTCCAGGTGGACTCAACTGGTGTGCCCATTTCCGAGTCTGCATACGCTATCCAACAGTTATAAAAGCATGAGAAGTTCTTAACATATCCTATCCTTTCTTTGTTCGAGTGCAGGCATATGGTAGGGCGAGACCTCTGTATCTCATCCACTTAATTGTCCCTATATGTAAGTACTATCAGCAGTTATCTTACGGCTGCTTGAAAGAAACCGTGATATGTCAAGACAAGTACTTGATAGTTACCATTCGCCATAAATAAATACAAACAATATATCTACGCCAAATTACATTTTATTCTGTCGATTTCGGCGCGTACTTCCTCTAAAGTCCTTTGCAACGTTTTAACATCGTCGTATTTCCAGTTACGCTGCGCGTCGCGTATGTAACCTTGCAGCAACGCTTCCTGTTCTTGGAACGTCTCGAGTTGCAGCGCGAGTTCCTCTCTCTGCGGTTTTGGCGAAGAACTTCCGTTCAGCTGCTTCAGCTGCTTCTGCTTCTCCGGTTTCAGTATCCGCGGTAGCATTTGTGATCGAACGAGCAGAGACTTTATGGTTTTCGCAAGCGTGTCGTAAAGTGCAAAGCTATCTAGCGGGACGTTCCGAAGAGTGCTTTCTGCATCCACTAACACCTCATCAGTTCATCTCATAAGCTATTCTACGCTTGCTACAGCTTTCACCACCATGAGTTTTTGAGATATCAGCTGCATCAAGCTCCATCTCTCCTTTCTTCAACTGATATCAATTCTTGCCCAATGCTCCCATTCTCAAAGCTTCTTGGATGTTAGTGTTATATTCTCCTAAATAAAGACAAGCTGTTCGATTCTGGAGCATCGACTGGCATTGTATACTTTGCCAACTCCAACGACAAACTTTTTTCATGCGCGGGCAATTGAAATACAACAAGGACCCGCCAAATGCCGCTCGGCGTGACTTGGGAGAGGAGGAGAGTTGAAATATCCAAGCCTGAAAAAGTAGACATACTTTTAACACCAATGACCGATCAGCAACCGATTGCAGATAAAGAGAGCAAACAGCAGGCAGCAGGAATCGTCAGTTACTGCATAGAGTATGCGAGCTCCCAAGGAGACAAGTGCACAGAATGCAGAAAGCGAATCATAAAAGGATCGCTTCGAGCAGGCGAGATCCACCGTAAAAGCAAGTCCGAGAAAAAGAACAAGGCAGAGCGAACGTGGTGGCACTTTAATTGCTGGAAAGGTAGAACGATACAAAGTGTATTTCAAAAACAACAAAGTATAAATATTGACGAACGAATAGTACCGGAAAGGTTGACAATTGTCCCTATTGAGCAATTCCGAGGATACCTGAAATTGAAAGAAAAGGTGCGATCTTTTTCGAGGAGAAAAAACAAGATGTATTATATATTTACACTACGATGTGCACTTGTGTAGGATCAAAAGCGTGTTAAACGTGTCATTGACAGTGGTGTGGGAGCAACCTGGAGTTCTATCAATGCCAAGCCTGCTGAGGAGATAGAGGAGGAATTGCTGGAAGCAGATGAATCTCCAAAGAAGAGCAAAAATAAGAAGAACAAGAAGCAGCAAGCACGCAGCGATGACATCGACATGACATCCAAGCTCACTGGCGTTACCACTACGGATACCAACAAGAACAACAAAAAGAAGCAGCAGCAGGAGGCAGGAAAGAAGAGAAAACGAACCGAGGACGTACTGGGAGAAGAGGGCCAGAACGAGCTACAGAGTATTGCCAAAGAGATCCAAGCATTGCGCAAGAAACAAAAGCAGTAATAATCGTTCTTCATCTTCGTTTATTGTACCGCACAGTCTGGAAACCATCGTCGTCGATTTCGGGTTCTTGTTTGCTGTTGGAAGGACCAGCCTCATCCATCTCCATATCTTCATCTTCATTATCGTCATCGTCCTATATGCATCGATTACAAATGATTGTCAATACAGAAACGAGAAAATAATAATCCAATCTAATCCTAGTTAATCTGTTTACCTCAATATCATCATCATCGTCGTCGTCTTCATCGCTGTCATCTCCGGGTTGTTGCATAGAAGATGTGGTGGCATCTTGTTGTCGCTGTCCGCCGTATTTTGCGCGTAACCGCTCTACTTCGGTAAAGTTGCCTTGTATGCATTGTCGGAAAAGTTCTACGAGATGTTTTGCTACCTATGTTCAATTATCAGCATTTTTGCAAGATAACCCTCGAGGATGAAGGATACTGACTTGGTATGCTGAATCGTCTTCTAATATTGTCTGAAACTCGTCTGCCATGATTTGTTCCAAAATTGGTTCCACGTCGTCTACATCGAGCTTTTTCCCGTCTTTTTATAATGGTGGAATATTTCCGTTAGACTCGACGAAATGTATATAGGCATATACGGTCGACATACGTTTGCCAAAGTAATCCACAATGGTCTCAATCATCCAGTCTCGCTTTTCTGCAGATTCAATGCCTCCCCATTCTTGCTCGACTGCAAGCTTCAACGCCGTCCATGCTTTGAATATATATGTGACGCCTTCCTCAAACGCCAGCTTGTTCGGGTGCTGCTGTTGCTGCTGCTCTGCCATTGTAGTACTTTAACTTTTTTTCAGAAAACAAATGCAACTGTGGCTGACTGAAAGCTGGGCAACTCAGCGGTCTGATCTGGCGCACTAATCGCGTTCGCGCCCAAGCGCGAGCGAAGGCGGCAGCGGCGGCGCGCGTGGCAGCAGACTGTGTCTTCGTTCCTGCTCCAACCCGCTGCGCAAAACTAGACAATGAACAAACCCACTCCAAGAATCAACGCATCGCTGCAAGAGAAATACGTTGACAAGACTGTGCGCATCATTGGAAAAGTCAAATCGGTAAGCCGACTTGATCAGATCTTGAAATCGATGCAATAACGACAACGACGACTGATGCTGTGTATGACGCCTATTCTGCTTAGTTTGCAGGCGACAGTGCTGTGCTGACTACCACGGATGGTGGCCAAGTACTTGTTCAACTGAATGGGGTAAATAACTCTTTGCACATGAAATCCTTGTTATGAGTCTTGATCTGACGAACGACGCATATAACCAGGAGAGTCAATGGGGAAGCGAATACATGGAAGTTATCGGACGAGTGGAGAAAAACTTTACAATAATGGAATACAAATCGACGAACCTCGGTAACGACTTTGGTACGTTCCATCTTTCGAAAATTAAGAATGGAAGGGAAGAGTGACTAACAGCTTGCAAAAATGTTAGATATGGATCTGGCAAACAAGGTCGTCGAGTATGCGCAAAAGTGTCCCGAGATCTTTGAATGAAAGGAATAGCGAACGATTGATGCACAGCGGCCTTCAAGGTTAAAAAAGACATCCCATTACCATTCCCCTATCTGCTTATCATGTATCTCCATGCTTGCTTTTTGTAATGGAACATTTCATTACCGTTTTTAAGAAAGAAAAAAACGTCAACCACGCAAGTGGATGGTTTAAAAATGACGATTAGTGCTTTTTGGTGACAAATCCGTGCACAGACCGCAGCTACGCAGATCATATTGCTAAAGATAAGCGAGGAATGTCAGCGTAAAGTTACGCTGTTTAGAGCTGGAAACGCTTGGCAAGTACAATCCACTGAATGAATATGTACTTTGAACGGCAGAGGGATACTCTGCCAAAGAGTGTCTTAAATCGCGCTTATAAACAGACACCTCATGAGGCTCTGGAGATGAAAAGTTGCAGGTCTGACAACATAATGCTCGCTGGCCTTCAAACGACGAAATTGTTCATTGCCATCCCAGTGTTGCCTGCTGGACACGCCCGTCTTCATAAGCAATGGCAACAAGGCAGCAGCTCTTTTAACGCTTGTAATAGAAAGGAACCTTGGATGGGGGTAAACTGTCCAACGAGAAGCTTTCTATGTACTTCTGGGCAATTGCGGCGTTTCTTCAGTTCGAGCAGCTTCCAAAGGTTGTTGTTATTTCTTCTCTTGATGATGTAGCGATTTGTCTTTATCGCGAGCAGAAGAGGCTTCAGTATGAGTGCCCGCCGCATTCGCACTTTCAAGTTGATGGATATCAGCATCGTTCTCGCGGTCAATTCCATTATCGCGGCTGTCGTTTTTTGTCCTGGTGCCTTGACCTCTGTCGTTACCAGTGTCTTTAATATATTCCATAATGTTACTTATACTGTAATACACAATATGCAAGGTGTATGTATCCGCTACCAATGTTCCTGGCTCCGTTGCTTCTGGATGACGATCCTGCATTGGTCGTCGAAGAACGCTGTCGATCGAGTTCATGCCAGTCTATCCTGACGCGTTTTGTAGTGACTCTGTGATGTCCTCTCTTATCGTATTTTATTGAAAACTCCTCAACGTAAGAAGAACGTCTGAATCTCCTCGATAAGTAAGGAATACTTTTTGGCATTTGAGTAACCAGGTAGGAAGGGGTAGGCGCACACAAATGCGGAAATGAATTCAGTTGAAAAAGATGCGGGGAGTGTGTCACTTTACTTTCTGGTAAGAGTGGATATGGTTTGCGCGGAGAGAACCTGCATAAAACCATGGCATCGTTAGCATATATATTGTTCCCTTGGCATATTAAGACTCGATCTATTGCAAACACGATAATGGCGGCTTTGCAAACATCAGCAGTCTTTAATACGCTGAGTGTTCACAAAAGAAAAAATACAGGCTCCGTGTTGGATTAATATGATAAAAATCGGCGATGTCGAGTTTTTTAGCATATGTCCTCGTTCGGCTGCTGACAGAGCTGTCAAAGTTTATCCGCTTATTCACATTTTCCTCCAGGTCGGCTGGAAGCGAGCAGCAATGAGGTCTATCTGGCTGCCCAGACAAAATTGCTATCTTGGATGCTTGCACGCATATATATATATATACATATATATATGGACCTATATTTACCGGCCAGTTTCCCGTCGACATACATGTCATGCGGCATATCACAGTCTGCAAATATACAGTAAATGCAGTGACCGAAAAGGATAACTTGCTTGCCTTTGAAATCTTAGTGCGACGCTTAGGCTCCTGTTGCCAAGACCCGCATAACTACTAACGAGTTGTGTGTGCAAGGGAGAAAACGGAAACGCAAGATAATGCATACATCTCAGCGATGAGTTTTTTGTTGCTTAGTTGCAAGAAAACTATACTGATTTACATGCTGCGAAAAGTCAATAGTAGCTTCCCAGGGAGCAAGCATGTGACGATATGCCTAGTAAGGTACGCTAAACTCAATTTTTGCGTTGCTGGGCGATCGCAATATCCGGTGCACGTTTGTTTGCAATCTGCCCCAATTCAGAGCTCTGGCGATTACTGAAAGGGGAAGGGGGGCTACAATGCTTCCATCTAGTCCCCTCGCTGCTCTTTTCTTCTTTTTTCTTTTCCATCTTGCATTTCCCTCCACCCCTGCTCTCTTTATTTTTTCTCCACTCTTGCAGCATGACTAGTATCTATGCGACCGATATCCATGTAGTCCGTCCATGTGAAGACTCTTCATCGTCGATAATGGATCAAAGCTACAGCAGCGGTGCATCGTCGTCGTCAAATGAGTCTCTTGGTCAACAACAGCGGCAACAACAACAGCAACCAACCATTACGTTGTCCCCGCCTCCAGCACCGTCCGAACACCGTTCGGCTCGTCGCAAACGCAGTTTCCGCAACTTGTTTGCTGCAAGTAGTAGCAACAGCGACAGCAGCGAAGCACCCATCTTTGTTTCGGCAATCAGCCGGCGTCTTTCTAACCTGTCTCTGCGCAGCCCGCAGACATCCAGGCCTCCATCGCCGTCAGATACACCTACGACGTCAACGGTCGGCGCTGCTGCTGTGGCTGCATCGCTAGCTGCAGCCCTGGCCGTGAGCCAAGATGGAAAAGATGAGATGCTACATCCGAATGCGGCATATCAAAGCCAGCGGTTCGAGCAACCGCCGTCGCCATCGACGTCGCACTCGACACTTTCGTCGCCAGGCACCGAGTCACCCACAATGTTTACAGAAATGAAACGTGTCTTGTCGCAGTATCAACAGATCCGCCAATTCGCCGGCGGCCGACGACGCCGATCCTCCACAAGCAAAAGCAGCATCGATGACGATCCGCCGCCATTCAGGGCGCAGCCTCTCCTGCTGCATGAAAAGTACGGCAATTTACGCAAGGGCAAAATTGTGGGCCGCGGGGCGACGGCAGTCATAAGACTCTTGGAGGTGCCGCACGAGAACAGGATTGTGGCTGTCAAGGCGTTTCGGAGACGGGACAGAGATGAAACTGAAAAGGATTATCAAAAACGCATGACGAGCGAGTTTTGTATCAGCAAGACACTGCGCCATCCACACATTGTCGAAACGTTTGATCTCGTAAAGGACCACAAGGACCGATGGTGCAGCGTCATGGAATATGTGAGTAAAAAGTGGCCCACCCCTCCCCGCAATCTTTTAGAGTCAAATAATAATAATAATAATAACCTCGTCTTTTATAAAGTGCTCAGGCGGGGATGTTTTCACTATCCTGCAAGAATTCAATCTCGACGATTCAGAAATCGATTGTCTGTTCAAGCAGCTCTTGCTGGGTCTGGAGCATATGCATCAGTGCGGTGTTGCGCACCGTGATATCAAGCCAGAGAATCTCGTCATGACCACAGACGGCGTGCTCAAGATTACCGATTTTGGAGTCGCAGACGTCGTCCAAACATGCTTCGACGATAAAGGCCGACCATCCTATGGCAAGTGTGGTTCAGAGCCCTACTGGCCACCTGAGCTGTTTACCGATCAAACGAAAGCAGAAGGCTACGATGGTCGAGCTGTAGATGTATGGAGCGCTGCAGTGACGTGGCACTGCATGCTGTACAGACGCATCCCGTTCTTCCAGGCTACCCGCAAAGATCCAAAGTTCACAGAGTTCCTGGATGAACGTGAGCGCCGGCAGTGGCAGCCAATAAGCAAATGCAACGAGCAAGAGAAACAAGTATTGTATGGCATGTTTGATCCTGACCCGGCTCAGCGCTGGACCGTCGACAGGATCTTAAAATCTGAATGGATATCCAATGTACAAGTTTGCTCACAAAGCTTGCTGCCGGATGGTCGGCAGCATCGTCATCACCATTCGAAAAGCAGAATATTATTAGATTAGATCAAGGATCTACTTCCTACTTCTTTTTTTCTTATCATTTATTATCTTTTTTGCTTCAGGCGATAATGTACATGTAAAGAATAAGGAGAGAGGATGGAATCTACTCTTTTTTTTTCCTATTGCTCTTCTCTCTCCATGCAGGGATTACATATATGCTCATGTATGTGGATTGCTGTGTGTAATTTATGTGTTGTCGATGCTTCTTGCAGGCATAGTATGCGATTATAATAACAATTTCGTTCGTTAGCGGCACATTTGGTTGTAAGGAATAGTGGCCCCCATCAAGAAATCAAAGTCCTGCTCGGCGCGAGGGAGTGTATTCCAGAGAACGGTGCGCGTGCCTAATGTGCATTGATAAGCCGATCAATCAGCTTGCATAAAGTTTATTCTTTCTTTTCGAGTTTTTCTTAAATACCTGTAACATCTTTGCGCTCCTCTGGTTGACATGCATTCGAGTGGAACATCCAAAAGTGTCCATTATTGCCAGCTTGCAGACATTGGCTGCACGGCGCTACGACGTGGTAACCGATAATGTTTCCACTAAGGTCAAGTCAGCATCCTTGTGTCTTAAATTGTTGTGCATGTACATAGATATTACCATTCACGACATGCGACGTCCCGGATTCGGCAGTGGCATGTACGAGTGTGGTAATCCTTATCCATAAGATGAATGCTTTTATAACAACAATGAGCAATAAAATTAATAATCCAACCGGCGGTGTGAAATTAACCCATCATCATACCTTTGTGAGGGGATATCTGTGCTGTACAACTCAATGTCGGTATCGGCCAGGAGGATGGCACGCATACCACGTGTACAGACTACATTGCGACAATGCTTGCATAGCAGCCTGTACACTGGTTTGAGTGGCGATATGCGTTCGACGACGGCTGCCCGGTGGCGCTGCAGTAGAGGTGGACTCATGCTTCCGCTGCTGCTGCTGCTGCTACTCATGACGACAAAGGCGACGGCGAACGACGACGGGTTTAACGATGACGATAGAAAGATATATACTACGTCGGCTTCCGATAAACCCGTTTATATATCCTTGTATAATACTTCCGAGAACACAAAGTAGGAAAAACAAAATGGGGATATTTCGAGACTCGGAGACAATTCTCTTGAGCTTTTCTTATGTACAGAATATATAGACTCGGACAAATTATATTAAGCTAATGGGGTACGATGACAGGCAGGAATATCTTAAGTGTGTGTGTGCAGCAAGTGCGCGTGCGTGTGTGTAGAGGAGAGAGAGGGAGATAGAGATCGTGTTAGTGGCGGCGGCGGCGATGGTGGCGGGTGAGTGTGGGGGGTGGCATCTAGCGTGACCTGCGGGAAAACTCGAACGTTTCTTGGGATGTCTTCGTCGGTAATTTCCATTGTTGCGGGTCGACGAGTGTGCTTGACGACGCAAATGTCATGACGGAGGCAGGTGTCGTAGGGCAGCTTGGCTCAGCGCGCAGCGTGGCGCCGCTGACTCGTGTGTGGACGCGTTTTGGTATGGATACCATGGATTGCCGTTTCAATTCCGTGTTTGTTGATGCTACCTCGTCGGATATCTCGTCACTTTGCATTGTCTGGAGCGTGTAAACGGATGATCGATGGTTGTTGTTATTGTTGTGATCGTCTACATCGTGGCCTTGGTAAAGCTTCTCATCATCATCGTCGACTATGATTTCTTCTTCGTCATCATCGTCGTCGTGGTCGTTGTTAACATCGAATTGTTTTGTCGGAAATGAAAGGCCGTCGCCGTTCACGCGTTGCGGCCAGAGCCAAAGTATCGGCTGTCGCCCTAGCACCGCGCATATATTCCTGTACAATCCCAAATTGTATGGATATTTAACCTGCAAAACAATTGTAAGCATTGTTGCAAAAGAACCATATAAGTTCGGCATTTTACCTTGCGGATCCTGCCGAGGCTTTTCATGGTCAGCGTCGTTCCCTTCTCCCATCCTTCGATGGTGGTCGTGTTTGTAGTGAGACAGAACGTATGATATCCGCTCAGAATGCCGACAGCTACGATGGCTGCAGCCGATAAGAGCATGTTGGCCGCGAGAAAGACAGCTTCGGTGGTGCTAGGATGCAGATTATACTTTATGTACGTATGCAGTCAGCTAACGTTGTTTGCTTGGGGGTCAGGAAAAGGAGATTTCGCACTTACGAGATGCATGTTGCGTATAATTTGAGCTAGCCTGCAGCTCAGCATGATGAATAAATAAATACAGCTAACGTCAACGTAGACAATGAAGCGGATAAAGTGACCGTAGTTTGCGAAGCCAACGCAGTTGTTTATGTAGGGGCAGTGATGATCCATCTTTAGCACACATTTCTGGCAGCTGCTGCAGTGATGTGTTCGTGGAGGTTTGTAGTTTTTGCACGTTTTGCAGAACCGCGGCGCATGCGTCGAGCGTTTCACCTCCATGGCTGCTTTGGGATCGGGCATCTATGAATACACATGTTGTTAGGATACCGATTTGTTGTCGGATGTAAAGGTATTTATATATCTTTACCCAGTTGGGTGGTACAGTGCCTGGGTCTGTCAGGCACACCAGCGTGTAATTAATGTAGATCATAATGACAAACACGTTGAAAGGCGCGAGCACAAGGAGGGTGTGAAGGGTGGCGCCGCCCAAAAAGCTCCAGAGCACAAAAATTTGCGAGGTATAAGCGACAAACGTAATAAGGATACATACAGCGGCAACGATAAGTTGCCCTCGTGCGTGTGACCAAGACATTGAGAAGGAAGTAGAGGAGGAGGAAAAAGAAGAAGAAGCAGTGTAAAGTCGATCTCTGCAAGACGTTCAAGACAAAAGTAGTAACAGTAATAAGGGGCGAGGTGTTGCTGTGTATAAATTATTATCGTGCTTGACAGTACAGTGGCAGAACTTTTCTTTTGCTTAAAAGTCGAGATTACTGATTGACATTTGCAGGTGGAATCGTAGAATGGAGTTGGAGGTGTGGACGGTGAGAGGAAGGGAACAAGGAAAAGACAAGCTGGCAGCCATTGTGCTTGCCTTATTCAAGCCTTGTGCTCGTGCTGACTTTTCACCTTGTCACACGTTCGTTTTCAAAGGTTCCTGTCTTTGCAACCCGACCAAATTTCATGCAGCAGTCGATAATCAGCGGCGCGGATTCTGTCCTTCTAGGATCGGGTGCTGCTGCTCTGCCATTGTCTTGGGATGGGAAGCTTTCATCGACATCCTGATATGTACGGAATCTTTTTCTCCCAATGGTTCGGTCCCACATCGGTAGACACGAAGGTTCAGGGATAAAGGAGGTTTATCGAAATAAGCCCTAACAAGATCTCGGTATACTCTATTCCGATCATACGATGTTTTTTAACAACAGCAGATGTCACCAGTAGAGAAAAGGTGGCGACTTAGCTCATAGACAAATAGAAAGAGGAATGTACTGGATTTTCCTTCCATTGACACCACCTGCAGCAGAAGATCACCTTTCACCTGTGCTACCTCAACAGTACTTGGGTGCTGCTCTGTACTACCTCAGAGTGCTACTACTGTCACTTGAATGTGCATCATCCTTGGCATTTTCACGGAACTCCTCGGATGTTCCTTGATTGATAAATTTCAATGTTGTAAAATACTTGTTAACACAGCGGCAAACGCAGCGTCTACCAATTGGTCTTCCATACCTAACCAAATATCCCATTTTACATATGAATAAAGAAAAACGGATACCTCTGTAAAGAGCAATTATCAGCATCACTGATGATGCAGAACGAATGTGCATAAGTGAAAAAAAAAATAGCCAAGTTGATTTACCTGTTTGATAACGACGCGAAGACATTAATGTTGCTCATAGGAGGAGGTTTTGGATACCTGAGAATCCTCTGATGAATGCCTACGCACGGCAGTGTGGAGACCTTCGCCTGATATGTAATCCATTCCTGGTATAGTACCCGCTTACTGTACTAACTCTGCTATCTAGCTTTTGTTCGCTTAGTTCACAACCTTCGTCGGCAAATGACTTCTATCTTAGCAATAGCCGTCCTCATGTTTAACGACAGGCCTCTGTGAATTAATATTAGGATGATCATTGCTATTAGGATATCCTTCTGAAGGCTTCGTTGTATGTGCGTCTTGGAGTGCGAAAGAGAGACGTATGATGTAAACCAGTCTTTCCCATGTAAATGAATGGTGGGATTATCTCAATTTGAGATCATCGGATAGATTTCCTTCTTTATCAGAGTAGTGAGTAGCAAACAAACAATTATAAACAAACAAAACAGAATTAAAGCTGCTGGTATCACCACCCCGTCTTTGCGCAATCCGATTCTTGACAAAAACAATATAACAGTACGCGATCACTCGCCCCGTCAGCCCCATGGAGTCTCGACCCACTCGGAAATCCTTGCTCCAAAGACCAACAAGCAGTATCCTTTTCAGGCATGAGCAAACCCCTAACCCGTTGATTATGATGACGAGGATGTTGTCGTTCGCGCGGGTATCATGTGCCATGTTATCCTGATGAATCCCTGGGACAGCAACTCGGTAATTCCCAAACAGAAATGATCGAGAAACAAGACATCGCTGTGGGAATGGGACTGATTTATTGTCGAGAAAGGAAGGTCATGATTTCTTTCTATGACCGTAATATTGTTCTGCTAAATGCCCCTGCGACTTTTACTGGTTCGGTCGAGCTGGGCTGGCTAGCTGGCTCGCTTCGCCACCCTTGTGCACGGACGCAAAACCTGCTGCTGCATCTGGCTGTCGGGGCCAGACCTTGACGACCAGCGGGGTTATGGATTCCGTTGCCATGTCGACTCACGGGTCCAGCTTGCGTTGTGCACACACCAACATTGCCGTACAAGTATTCTCCAAATAACTCCTCGAAGAAAGAAAACAAACGCCATGTTTACGGGTTTCTCTATACTCATATACTATATAGATATCCAAAAAATATATTTCGTCCAGCCCACTGCTGCTGCAGATTGTCGCCGTGCCGGGGTTCCAGAACATCTCTAGAAAAGATCGATTAAACAATTATTTGGCTGGGCCATCGAAACGTTCAAAGTTCTAGACTCCATGTATATAAACATCTTGCTCGCCCACGTCTGCAGATATCCTTCTTCTTTCTTGTTCTTTTTCCTCCTCCTCCCCGTCTCCCTCCTCCTCTATCTTTTTCCTTTACACCACTGATCACCACGTTGGATTACTTTTCGTACAGAGACGGACGGGCGGATATACGCCAGAAACCGCCTTCCACCGCCGCCGAGCTTGACAAGCCGCTGCAAAAGCATCACAAAAGACGCTCTTCACAGCAATGTCGGTCTCCGTATGCGTATCCATCAGTCCAACCGCCATCACCGTTATCCACGACTTCTACTGACACCTGCTCCACCGCAAGCTCAACAACGTCGCCCACCACACCTGTCTCCTCGCAACGAAGCTCACCTGATACACCTTTGCCTACTCCAACTTCATCCTCCTTCTTTGCTTGGCGACGTCCCATCAGAAAAGCACGGTCTGAACGCATTCGAGTATTACTCGTCGATGACAATGACTTGAACTTGCAAGTGCTATCCAAAACCCTCAAAGTACACATGCCAGAAACTATACAACAGCTTGAACTTGCCAAGAGCGGCCTCGAAGCACTCGAGATACTTAATCAGCAAACTTTCGATTTAATCCTCATGGATATTGACATGCCTGTTCTCAACGGACTAGAAACTGCGCGACACATCCGATACTCCAAGGAACACGCCGTCCTCAGTCACAATCGAGGTATTCCTATTGTCGCAGTGACGACAAATGATACTCCAGAGTGGAAAATTCAGTACGCACGGGTGGGCATGGTAAGTTACTTTCTTTTTTTTTGCAGTAATAACAATAGAATTACTAATCGTACCACGTTTCTTGTCTTGTTTTGTCTTGATTAGAATGGCTGCATTAGCAAACCAGTCGCACCAGCTACGTTGAAGCAAACCATCAGTCAAGTGCTTACCCATGGTTACAGTGCCGAGTCTCTTGCTATACCCGTAAAACTGCAACAAGAGCAATCGCCGACCTTACCTGCATCCCCGTGACCCCACCTCGTCTGTCACCTGCTTGCTGTACATAGCTGTATCCGGTTATATATATCGTATACATACATATATACCTGTTGTTTTTTATCATCCCCCTTCTTCTCCTTCCATCATCTCAATTTCCCCCCATTCACATTTGCATGTACATATCCTGAACGTCCCTGCAATCTACTTTCATTAGTTTGTCTTGTTGCTCTGTTGTTATCTCTTTTTTTTTTCTACTATTATTTTTATTGTTGTTGCTATTATGTCACTAAAAAAGAGAAAGAGTAGCTGCCATATTGTACCATGAAAATTATACTAGTTTCACCACGCCCGTTGATGTTTGTCCCGGATCTGCGAGATGGATCTACGTTGCAGCAACATTGTTGTTACGTTCTCTGCTGGCTGCTGGGTGGCAAACCTGTCAAATGAGAAAATTCTCTATCTTTCTTGAACCTGCCAGATTGAGAATCGGATAAAATGCTACATACCGTTTTGCAAAGACCAGTAAATGCGATGAACGATATAATACCCTGACAGGAGCAGAGAATGATTGAGCTGAATTAATTAGCAAATTGCTGACGCTATCTGCAGCGAGACCTCATCTCGGCCGGGAAAATGTTTAGTAATGTATATGCAGATCGAACATGTGCCACAACATAACAGCAGTTTGTATTTTGACGGACGGCGTTCCGATATACACACGCCGATAGCAGAGCGACGAGCATACAGCCAGTTGCTGCCCGCTGGATAGAAGCGCACCAATCAACAGCAGTCTGTCTTATCCCCCACCTTCTGCCCTCAACCCAACAACTACCCAATTTTCTTGTTCCTTCCTATTCTTTGTTCCCAGTCATCACTTTGCAATGACAGCCGAGACCGATGTGGCCGCCAATGGCGTTCAAAAGGCACCAATCGCCAACCTATCTCTGAATGGCCACCATCCGGGCGCTGAAGCTTCAGTCGAACCTCAAAACCCAGAGACTCCTGAAGCCAAAGCATTGTTTGAAGAGCAAGAGGCTCTGGATATCGTCAAGCAGCTTCGCAGCTCTGATGAATGGATTGAAGTTGTTGCATACGGACACCTTTCCGAGTCTGCCCATGCCCGATCTTTGACAGCGAGCACGTTGCGCGGTGACGGGAAAATTGCATTGAGACCATTAAAGTTTTTTAACAAGGATAAAACCGAATGCACCATCGTTGCACATTTGGGTCGAAATATGCAAGTAGATGATAGAGTGACAGATTTGTCGAAGCCAAATAATAACAGAGAGAGTGTGATTTAGGTGCGGTCACGAAGGAATTGTGCACGGCGGTCTCTTGGCAACACTCTTGGATGAGCATTTGGCATACGTCGTAAGTGTGGAACCATCCAATTGCTAGGTAGAAGATGATGCCAATTGATTGCTTTTAGACTCTTCCGAGCTTGCCAAACTACACAGGCTTTACCGCAAATCTGAACGTCGATTATCGCAAGCCTGTCATAGCCAACCAATGGGTTGTCATCCGTGGCAAACTTGATCGCGTCGAAGGACGCAAGGCATTCGCCAACGCATGGATCGAAACCGCAGATGGCAAGATTGTCTTGACAGAGGCCAAGGCACTGTACATTAGTCCTCGTATGAATTAATCCTCGTCCTTGAAATTCGTAGTTTTTGTCCGTATTCCCTTATTTCCAAACGATAGATCAAAGCAATAGATTGTTAGTTAATGTTTGAATATATATTGCTTGGTGACTAAGGAGAATTTGATGTGCTTCACATGGCCAAAATGCCCAAACCTTGGGGATCTGAGTTTTCCAGTTGCCAATACCCGTTGGGTCCTGTCAGAAATTAAAAACCGCCGATGGTATTTATTTTATTTTGCCTTTTTTTTGTTTTTTTCTTTCATTTCTTTGTTCCCCTCCTCCCTGCCGTCAGTCATGGCCTCATCAATTGATAAGCTCCAGCCGATTCCCAACATACAGTTCGATTCCGTCTATGAGTTCTTCATGGACTGGAAGACTCCTCTTGCAATTGCAGCAACCTACGCAACTGTCATTCACTTTTTGAACCCTGCCAGCACTGCTCTTTCTCGGGTCGAAGCAAAGAAACGTGGTATCGAATCCTCATCCAAGTCGAGCAAGCCCATGACTGCATTTGTCTTCTTGCACAACTTGGCCCTTGCAATCTACTCTATCATCACCTTTTACAACATGGCTGGCGGCATTAATCGAGCATGGATTAAGCGGGACATTAGCATGCACGATGCTGTATGTAAACTTTATATCGCAATGATAGGCTGGAGGAGCTAATGTGTATTGATGATCATGCTCGAAATAATAGTACTGTGACAAGGACGGATTCCTGTGGGAGGATTCGCTCGGTTTCTGGGGCTACTTCTTTTACCTGTCTAAATTCTACGAGGTGATTGATACTGCCATTATCTTGCTCAAGGGCCGTCGATCATCCTTGCTTCAAACATACCATCATAGCGGCGCTATGATCACAATGTGGTCGGGCATTCGGTACCGCGCAACACCCATCTGGATCTTTGTATTGTTCAACTCATTTGTTCATTCCATCATGTACTTGTACTACGCTGCTACCTCCATCGGCTTGCACCCTCCTGGAAAGCGCTATCTGACTTCAATTCAAATCACCCAATTCTTGGTCGGCATGTCGCTCGCTATCAGCTACCTGTTTGTTCCAAACTGCCTGGATACTCCCGGTCAGCGATTCGCCGTCTCTATCAACGTTGGATATCTCCTTCCCCTCACCTATTTGTTCGTTGATTTTGCCCGCAAGACCTATGGCAAGCGCCTCAAGGCTGCTGCTGCTGAAGCCGCCAAGAAGGTTCAATAATTAAATCCCCATAATAGCTACATGTTACTTTTTTTCCCTCCAGTCTTCTGTTTTTCCATTCTCACTACATCTCATCTTCATCTTTATAAACATTATTAAGCATGGCATGTTTCTGCTTTGTGGCGTTTGGGTTGAATTTTATCTAAAGATGAGAATACTAGATAAATCGTCTTCTGTCTCTGCAAATGATTGAGGAAAAGAAGTTGAGAGGTTTATGAGCATTCTTGGAAAACAGAAAAGCACGACAATCTCCTGCCGTTGGGCTCCTCTGCAGGCGCGGCAAGTGAATACATACTCTCTGCATCCGTCGCAAGCAGAAATTGGCGCAAAGGGAGGCTCTTGTAGCATTGAGTGCAGCATCATTTGCCTTCTTCCTGCAGCTCAGCTTGATTGTCAACAGTCTGCAACGCTCACCATTTTTTCATACAGCTGGTGGGAGTGCGTCCGACGTGGTAACCTGTCAGTTTCCAGTTACTGGTACCATGCTGGTTTACCAGCTCTCTTAACTTTGCTGTATCCGCGTCGCTGTAGGTATCCCCAGCCTGCACTCGTTTGTCGTGCTGGTAAAAGGTGTCTAATATGATGCCAGGTAGATTCGCGGGATATGTATGGCTGTGCTGCTTGACTTGCCAGTTCGATTATCTCCTTGCATTCACTGTGCCGGCTGTCAATTGTTCGCGCCAGCTATTCGAATGACCAGTCTTGATGTTCCTTAGCAGCCGCTCGGATGGTCGCTTTCTCAGTATCCGTCCAATTCGGATGGCGCATTGGCAACATTCCTGATATCTTTCAGGAACTGGATAAATTCTTCCTCGTTGTTATCCAGCTGGCAACTGTGTGTGGACACTAATTAATACCAAATCCATAGATTGTTGTCGATGAAATCTTAATGGGGCTTACCGGTTACAGAGCCTGCAATTTTTATGCCGCTGCCGAGATTCATGCACATGCTGGAACTTAATGCTGCTGCGAAAGTCGCGTTGTATCTTATAATTCATGGAAAATTTGCCACAAATCTTGCTGCTATTTCAGCATGTCACAAATGACACTAGGCTCGTAAGTTCCTTCGATGCCTTGCTGCCATTGTTGTACCTGGCGTTGGAGCTCCTGCTTGTTTGTCGTGATCAATGTGCAATCGTAGGTTGTTATAGAGAAAAAAATAGTAGGAAAGGTGGTGGGTCGAAAGATATCCAGTGAGACTGAATCAAACTTTTATTACGATTGCATATTTATACTCGAACTCGGAGTGTGCCGCACGCAATATATGTTACTGACCCCTGAAGTACATCCTCTGAATGAAACTCAGTGACCCAACTTTGAGCATTCTGCAGGAGGGACAATCTCCTTCTATAAGGGAACCATCTTTTCATTATCTTTCTGTTTTTCTTTATATTCCTCATTTATTTTCTCCCAGACTAGTACGTTATATCGAATGTACTTACCTCTCCTCCTTACAAATATCAATAACTGAACAAGAGAATAGCTCAATTCAACAGAAAAGAGTCACACGTATATTACCCCACTCTCGGCAGTGTCACCATAGATTGGAAGTCCTTTGTACCGGGTCCTAATGACTTGATGTTGTAGCGAGCGTTTATGTACGTGGGTGCGACTAGTGATTGTCATTAGGGGACACCACATGTGCCCGTTTTTGCGTGTGCAAATCCCAAACTACGCGGATGGAATCGGCTACGCGACGACAATCGGCGTTATGGATGACGAACGTACTACAGTAGAAGCGTCTCCAGGTGGCAAAGAAGAGGACTCATCACATACTTATGGCGACACTTTAAAGATCCTCGAGTCGCTCACTTATAGTCCTCGTGCTAAAGGCATACGACTTTTGCAACGCACTCTTCTCCGCATTTACTCGTTGTAAGGCAAATGGCATTTATGTTATCAAGTGGACCCTCACTTTGTCTATTGGACCAAGACAAAAATCCCGGTCCAGTATCAAGAGCGTCACGACTGGTTGCAGATCTTTGAGCTCGTCGCTCATCTGCAGGTAATTAATTGAATCTTGAACTGCAATTTGATGACAAAACTAACCGAGCATCCTGCAGGACCTCGTTGAAGAAAAGCGGATAGTGGATGATGAACTGCGACGAGAACATGCGGATGTCACGATTGACCATTGACCCTGCCGCCCGCGCTGCCGCTGCCAAAATGAGCACACGTTCAAGTCGTTGATGTGTTAAACGGAGCAGCAGCACTTGTCTTTCAGCAGCTGCAAGTCCCAATCATTGCGTCCATGGGATTTTTACCAGCTGCTGGCTGCAGATCAAATTTCCACGGAGCGTATGTGATATATTTTTCAAACACTGTATTTAAATATACTTGTGCTTACATTATAATTGACAGATTATTCCTCGCTCGAAGCGAGTACATTGGTGTGATTGGAGAACCAGCAATCATATCGTACGACGTCCGTTTCGACTATGCGCTGGATCCGACGCTTTATGCGTCTGGATACTATGCAATCCATATCCCTCACCTGAATCCCGGATTTCCTGCGCACAAGGGTGGGGGATATTAATGTGCTACGGTTAATGTATCTTACCTGGGCCCGCACATTGCTTTTAGTCGATATGTACATTGAATGTATCACGAATGAAGAGCAGGTCCGTCCTCTTGGATCTAGGGAGCTTTGCGAAGAGGTGCTGGCAACGGGAAAGGTCGTCTGACTTGTCGGAAAGACTGGAAACAGCCAGAACTGTAGTAGAAAATAGTCTGAGCACCGCAGGAACAAAGAATAAGTCTAGCAGTAGATGACTGTGATAAAAGGGAGTTCTAACTGTTGTACAACCTCCCTTATTGAACATTGATCAATCAGATAAATACGACACATAAGCTGCAACAAGTAGCAAGAAACGAAAGCGTTATGATGGAACAGTTACGCGCACTAAGCCTTTCAAAAACTTCCTACAGCAAATCATGGACGTAGTGGATGAAAATAATATGCAATGCAACAATCTATGTTTGCCGACAACTACATTTCTAATATATGGATGGCTGCCATTTACTTCTAACTGGCGATTATTCCGATCGTTATGAGATGGGAATACGGCCTGATCCGTCCAAGGCTGTTTACCCTCATAGGCAAATCATTAAAGTAAATCAATCTGATACGTCTTCCATAATCAGGCACGGGAGATTCGTATAATACATACATTCATGCCACCTAAATCTTTGAAAGTCAGTTCAAGAACAGGCTAGGCCCGAGAGCATCCCCTATCGTATTATTACAAGAACAACTCTTCTTGTCTAGATATCGCTCGATCGTTTGATTTCCGGGAGTTTTTCCAAAGCTCAAATATGTAAAGGTACAATGCGCTAGAACCTTCATCATTACATCATAGGTCTAGAAGGCTACTGGCACTGCAAACTGCAGCTTAATGCTGCACAGCCATGCAGCGCGCATCGGTGCGGTTGAGATGCCGTTCCTGCGTATCCAAGTACTGTTTGATAGAGGGCGGTGTAATGAAGTAATCAACGTCTGCAAGTTGATTACTTCATTACACCGCCCTCTATCAAACAGTACTTGGATACGCAGGAATGGCATCTCAAGAGGAAAGCATTGTCACATGGTGTGCCCCTGACGAAAAAGCAAGGACAAGCTGTAAACAATCCACCAGGTTCACTTCTTCCGGCATTGCTGAGCACCTTGGGTCAAAAAGCAAACGATTATAAAGCTCTTGGGAATCAACCGGCAGACGATGGAGCGGCCATGGTATGCACCTCGGACATGGATAAAAATATTGACGCGCTGATATCCAGACTGGCAACTACACTCATTCATGGTGTCATTGTGAGCCAAGATGTCTGTATTGTTGTCACTGCCTGGGATGTGTACGTTACTAGCCGATTAGCTGGAGATGCATGTACGTTCGACCGCGAGGCAAGCTGGGTCTGCACGAACACAGCCAATGTGGTTATTATGGAGCATCAAAGCACCAGGGGGGTAGTACTTGGAAAGCCCTCGAGATTCGGTGGGGTGTAGTCAACATCGTGGCAATGGCAGGCTTCGTTATGACAAGGCAGAACCAAAAAGAAGCAGCACCATTCTTAGGCGTCTCATTACCAAAAAAAAGCACATTCCGGACACTTTGACCACCAGCAATACTTCCATCTTTGTTCCCACCATTGCACAACCATATGAACAAGGCCTACGATTTCTGCGGGATTACGGCAAGCCAGCAGCAACCAGAAATTGAACGTTCATATCTCAAGCATATCTTCCACAAAAACTCGTCCCTTTGCATCCTTTTGGTTTGTGGCGTAAGTACCAGTACAATCATATCAAACCAACCATTGCCTGTTTGGGATCCTTCATTCTTGAAAGAATGGTCAAGGGATCTATCGACGAAGGCGATGTTTGCTATTTGGAAACCTTTCTTCAGGCCGACACTCTGCCGCATGATGACTTGCTCTGTACTGCCAAGGATCTCTTGAACGCGTACAAAACCAAGACAACATTCAACAAGTTGCAAGCAAACACGACTCAGCAAAACATTTATACTATTAGACAATTTAAAAGCAGATCTCCATAATTTTTTATATCTTCTCATTCTTTGTATATTAGTCAAAATATAATCATTTTCTCTGAGTGCAGATAATCCCATAGTGGGTGGCGCTCCCGATGACCAGTCGCTTCAATGATGAAATGAGCATCACGGTCATTTTGTCTGCCTACGTCAAATTTGACTCGTGTCAGCACTACCGCCGGCACTGTGTGCGTGTCAAACTAATGCTGTGCTCATCATGTTCGAGTGCCGGGTACAGTTTGAGTGTTGAGTGCTGAATGCCAGGTGTCGAGCGCCTCTCAGTTAAAAAAGATAAAGAATCATATTTAATTTAATCCACTCCTTCACACAACCCGCGCGACATTGTCATTCAAGTAATTACGCCTTGAGTTTCTAAACAATATGACAAAAATATCGGTAGATCACGACCTCAATTCTATAGCTATGCGACATAGTGGCTCCAGAAACCACGACAGTAATTTCTATTCATAACGACATCAATTTTCAAAAAATGCTTCTCAGCGATTTTAGGGTACCCGCCTTAAAACTCTGGAAAAACTGTACAGTCACCCCCCAGGGTTTTTGCACTCCTGCTAGATGCACTATCTACGAGATTTGCAACAAGTTTTGAGAATTGTCGATAACGTGTCAGAGCTTAGAAACTCCTCCCTGTTGCAAAAACTGGGAGACTGGCTTAACATATAACCGTACCTATACATACCTATACATACCTATATTTTATATAAACCAAACAAAATGACATACTTACCTAATTGAATATTATTATCAGTGGTGCTGTTTATCTTACACCCAGCAATTGTTTGAACCATGGAAATCAGTCAGCTTTACATAGTTACATGCGTCACGGATTCTGATCGATAATGTCTCTTGCTGTAAAAACCTATGACGCTTAACTGTGCTCTTTGCAACAGCCCAGAACTGCCCTATTAGATTGAGCTCAGGAGAATACGAGGGAAGGTAGGCACATCGATATCCGCGATACGTAATATACTTGGCAATATCCTTAGACTTATGTATAGGTGCATTGTCCATAACCAGATAATGTCCTTCCATATGTGGATATTTATCCATTTCATCCAACGTTTCTTTCAAAAAGCTGATATAGTGACCCGTTACAGTGCCAGTGGTCAGAATTTCAGATTCCTGGTCAGCCTTTTTCTTCTTATTAGGTCTGGGTATTCTCAGGCTAATTTTTAATAACCCAGAAGTAGAGATAGCGCCCAATATCGACGTAATTTTCGCTCTCGTGGTTGGCACAGTAACAACAGCGGGAGATCCTTTCTTAGACCAAGCTCTTGTGCGTTTCATATTAATATGAAACGCAGACTCGTCAAGAAATACGCAGTTCGTCAAAAAGTTCATATGTGTTTGTTCCCATTCGCGAACCCAATCATATCTTCCTGAATCTTTTCTAGGCTATTTCTTTCCATAGACTGGAACTCTGCTTTTTTCAGTGATAGGTTGTATTCTGTTCTCATAAAGTTATAAACAGTGCTACGAGAAACTTTAAGATCGTTGAACTGCTTCACTAAATGCTCAGTCACTTCTACAACAGCAGCAGAGGGGTTAGCATCAATAAAATCGATAATCGTCTTTTTGTGTTCCTCAGTCAGAATACGTCTACGACCTTTCTTTTTACCGCTCTCAAAAATGCTATCGGGACGCTCCTCATACTGTTTGACCCACCTCTGGACTGTGCGAGCGTGAATACCCAGTTGTTTCGCTGCAGCAGAAGCATTCATACACTTCTCAATCTTCATTTTAAAGAATGTGACCTTGTCTTGAGGAGTGTAAGAAGTATAAGTACGTTTTTCAGTCACTTCCCTCATACGAGAGTCCTCATCTCTAGGATTATCTATTTGCATCGAGTTAGCTCGAGATTTCTCCGCAGGCTTCTTTTGCAGATATTGAGTATGAGAACTAATCGTCTCAAGAGCAAATTGTTCCTGGTCAACAATGTAGCCCATGGGCTCAGGTCTACCGTTCTCATCGACAACATTTCCTTGTCCATCTTTGTATAAAAATTGAGCACTCATGTTTGAAATTTTAAAGTAGTGAAAAAGGGAAACAGTGAAGGAATACAGTGGCAGGAATATACGTATACCCAGAAGTGCTTTCTCTGCGACATTTTTTCTCAGTAAGCGACACTTGGGATTCCTAAGCAGCCGACATCTATTTTTAAAAATGCGACAGGTGTTTTTGAAACTGCGACATTACTTTTTAAAAATACTGTAATATTTGATAGATGTTCAGCAATGTAAAGTTTGCTCTGGTGAATTTTCTGGAGATCTTCTTGCACTGGCGCTACTCGCAGCTTTGTCTCTGCTTCCTTGTCGAATTCGAAATCGGTTGCAAAGTCTCTAAAGTCGATGTCAACGGTTTTCGTCGTCGAATCCGGATATCCGGATATCTTGGATATCTCCCCAGTCGTGACTTTTGTTGTAAATGCTTCAATAAACCTCGACAGAGATTTCATGTGTTTTGACACTATCCCTTGCTCCTTTCTGAAGGCTTCTTGGAGCACAGATGGTTCAAAATCGGGATGCACTATGTTCTGCAGGCTTGCAGTGACTATCCGAATCGCTTTGTTATCTTCCGGAAGATCACTATCGTCGCCATCAAGTGCTTGTTGCTCTTCCTCTTCCTGATCAGTCGGTTCTATTGGCTCTGATACTTTTGCCTTGCCTTCCTCCAGATCATCCAATAACCTTTGATAAACTTTTAGCCGATTATAAGTTTTATGTCTCCTGACGTATGTGCCAATGTAACTTGGATTTGGTTTCTGTTCGTCCAACAAGGAGCTGAATTGCTTGTGAACTTCTTTGTAAACGGCAGGTGCATTTTTCCCGCTGCGTTCTCGCGATAGAAAGTCTTGCAAATGGACCTTGTTTTTGAGAACTCGCTTCTGGTATGCATCTTCCAGAAACTTTCGCAGCTGCGTGTTGAAGGCTGCTTCAAGATTAGCCTGATCAATAGTCACCGTCACGGCTTGCTTTTTGAAACGTTCACCAGCGGTGCTACAAGCTTCTGCTGGGATTTTTCATGCAAGTTCCTGCAGTTTGAAGCGCTTGTAAGTTCCGCCGTGAAGTTTTTGGAGGGCTCAAGGATGAACCAATTCTTTTTTCCCGAGAAAGAATCTGTATAAGATCATACACATGGTCAGTCCTTGGCACGAAGAAGAGGTGACTTCATACATGTAAGTACCTACCGTTTAAAATATGAACGAACGGATGATTATGATTTGCAAATACTCCATTGATTCTGAGAAAATGTAGCCATGCTTTTAACGATGCCTTTGGTAGCTGTTGAGTCTCGAAATTCTGCCGAGCCGTCGTCAGCCGGTCTTCGAAGCTTGGGTCAAAAGTTGGCTCGAGCCGGCATAGTGTGCTGCTTTGCTTATCACCAGTTTCAATATAGTGTGAGTTTCCCCGGATTATTACCAAGGCTACCCAGAATCAAGCACTAGTTAAGAAATCTTCTTTACTTACGAGCAGTGATAGTCTGCGCGTCCATACTGGGAAGAAAAGCAAAGAATCGCACTGACTTTCTTTTCTTTCTTTTTTCATGTCAAACAATGTTTCTGAGCGCTGGACAGCAAATTCCAGAGGCTCATATCGTCGTTGAAAAAGCACACTCATGAATATTTTGTGACAGTAAACATGACTTTAAAAGAAGAATACGTGTGCCTTTCGCAACATCTTGGCAATGATAACAAAAGCTGAGCCCAAAGTGCCACGCTGGCACATGGAAAAAAATCGATTAAATCTTCAAACAACTTCTTTCTAGCACTGCTCTACACTCCCGAGAAATCAGAGAGGCAAAAGCATTGGATGGGAGCAATTACTGAAGCGCTCATCGTACGGACCATAAAGTAGCGAAAATCAGCAACATTTGTCGCATCACCAACAGCTACAGACAATTTGCTTGTTTGGAGCAGTTATGAAGTGTTCATCGACCTGAAAGAGCCGGAAGCGATTCAGTAGCCACAGAGAATCCAAGAGAACATCACAAACTTAACATCAACCGCAAAAAATTACGTTTGGGTTTGGATGAAAGCTAACTAAACTTGCGTTTGGCGGAGAGATATAAGAAACTGCTATGGCCATCTGATTCATATCTTTGTACTTTTCATTGCTTTGGTTGAATAGGAAAGGAAAAGTAGTGCCTCCATCGCAGTCAAGCAGCGTCCAATAGCCGCTGTTGCAAAATGTGAAGGATTCTATACCGTATGCCGAAATACATCGTAAGAGCGGTGCTAACCCATCGAAAAATTGCAGTCTCTAAGCGTTTGCAGTTGAAATCTTTTCGGGAAAGAAGGTAAGTACCGTTGGTAGCCCAATACTTCACGCCCAAGAAACCTTTGGGAATGATTGATTGCTTGAACTATAACAAAGAACAAAGCACGAATACTTTAAACTCGAAGTTCAAAATGATACGAACGGCTCAGCCCAGAGTGCAGTATCTTAATACAGATGCATTCATACTCTCATCGCTTTTTATTGCTCGAAGTCATTATTATTTATTACTTGATCGTATAAGCACGAAGCTAGATCGAACATCCAAACGCAAACAAGTTTTCGGGAATCCTTACAATTGACGTCAAGGATGCAAGAGCAATGACCTGATCTGATATCGATTCACCTAATAGATATTTGTCACCTATGGAATAGAAAAGGATCCGTTGTATCCATTCTTTCCTAATCAATTCCCAGCGAACGGATAAATTGTTTGGAGTCCTCACGAACCCGAGAGCCTCACCGAGTTATTTCTTCCAGATTCCGAAGTTGAAGAATGGATGAATGATAACAATAATATAAATAGACATGTCGTGTAGTCATTCTATTTGCACGATGTCTCTGGAGCCTATCGTACTCTTGAAGAGCTTCTGGATAATTTATTATATTGACACAGCGTCGACGCTCAACACGAAAGCAAAGGCATACATATCAATGAAAGCTGATGTTTACGGGCCGAAAACTCATTTTATTTTGCATCATTTCCATGTTATCGCAATCATTTCCTTCATTATCAATTATACCTTTCCCACCAGCCATATATCCCCTTTTAGGTTGACACCCACTCTACTGGAGGTGGTGAGGGATGGTGCAAATAGCCGAGTCCAGAGAATAGTGGTACAAGCTTTTGCTCCCGGTAGAGAGTCAACTTAACTTGTTCTTATGGAATCAACGCAATGATTGTATGCACTTTATATTATTATTGAAAGGATTAATACGAAGCAGATGTCTTTTATTTCGCTATACAGTGATCTGAGTTATGCACGACTTGCATCTATGGGCATTGACAGTATTTATGCCTGACATCACTCCACCGCCCTCTAAATTAGCACTCGCAGTGACTGGGGTGTTGCGAGAGGCGTGGTGCCCAAAAATGACAGGTCAGAACAGAGACTGATATCACCGCGCTCCTTGCTCTTTCTTTGCTATCATGCCTTCGCAGCAACCAGTGTTCCCCTCGGTTCTCGACAATGACTTGTACAAGTTTACAATGCAATACGCTGTGCTGCAGCACTACAAGGACGCTCAAGTTGTCTACCAATTCACCAATCGTGACAAGAGCTTACAGCTAAATGCCGAAGCTGTAGAGTGGCTCCTAAAGGAAATCCAAGGTAACGAGATCTGCAAGCGATCTTGCACCGTTTACTACACAGACGAGTATTGACAAAGGTCATGATACTGGAATTCTGCTATCCACATAGAACTGGAAAATCTTCGTCTGACTGAGGAAGAACGCGACTACATTGCCAAGCTGCCCTTCTTCAACCAGGAGTACGCCGACTATTTATACAACTATCGATACAACCCATCAAAACAGGTCCAAGTCCAGTTTAATCCCGAGACTCTAGATTTTGATTTGCAAGTAACCGGTCTGTGGCACGAAACGATCTTGTACGAAGTACCCCTCTTATCTCTGGTCTCTGCCGCTTACTTTCGATACGTGGATCGCGACTGGGACTACGATGGACAGCGCGAAAAGGCTTTCGAAAAGGGCATGGAGTTGCTGAACAACGGCTGCACGTTTTCGGAATTCGGCACTCGCAGACGACGTGACTTTACTACACATGATTTGATTATGCAAGGTCTCTCCGAGGCCTATGCAAAGTACAAGCAGGAGAATGCAAACCCAGTAGGCGTATTCACCGGTACCAGCAACGTATTCCTCGCCAAGAAATATAATGTCAAGCCAATTGGCACTGTGGGTGAGTTTTCCTTTATATATATCTATATATTGTGATGACGCTTATCATGCAATCAAAAGCACACGAATTCTTCATGGCGGTATCGGCGCTGGAAAACGTTGAACATGCCAACAAAATCACATTGGAGAAATGGTTGGAAACATACAAGGGCCAGCTGGGCGTTGCATTGACGGATACCTTTACGACCGAAGTGTTTTTGAGAGATTTTGATCACGATCTCGCATCCAAGTACGCAGCAGTGCGCCAAGACTCTGGAGATCCCACCGAGTTTGTGCAACGTATGGTCGATCACTACAAATCTATCAACATTGATCCAAAGACGAAAGCAATTGTATTTTCAGATGCTCTCGATGTACCAAAAGCTATCAATCTGCTTCACACTTGCCAAAAGGCAGGCATCAACAGCAGCTTCGGTATCGGTACATCTTTCACCAACGATTTTCGTAGAAAGAGCGATCCCAACCAGAAGAGCACGCCCATGAACATGGTCATCAAGATGAAATACTGCAACGGAAAGCGGGTTATCAAGCTCAGCGACGATGCCCTGAAGCACAGTGCAAGCGATGAGCTCGTTAACGAGCTGAAGCGAAGACTTGACATTGCATGATTATTACAGACGACTGACACTAAACATGCATGTAAACATCTCGTCATAGCAACAAAGTTAGATAAAATAGAATACATATCAGACACTATTTCGATTGAATCGAGGCATAACTTGTCAGAATTCATCAGGATGACAAATCGATGGCAAGATGTCGCAACTTCGAGAAAATTGACCTGAATTTCCTTTATTAAAAGTTAGCAGCTGACCAACAAAAACTTAGAACCTTCAAAAGATCGCACCACGCACTGTTTTCCTCTTGTTTCCAACTCATTGTCGTACCACCTGTTTAAAGTTTTGCAACATTGGAGAACACACAGAGAGCAAAGCAAGGTCCAGGAGGAGTGTTTACCATTCCTCGGCTCAAACCTCTGAATGAAGCAAAGCATTGTACGGAATGCGGTGTAGTCTTTAGCTTATTCAAACAAAAGTACCACTGCTTGTCTTGTGGTAAGTTTCAAGGTGGCAGTCTAGACGTCTCGAGATGACTGACGACCTTTGCATGCAGGAAGCGTAGTTTGTTCGAGTTGCTCGAGCAATCGCCGTGCGCTGCCAAAGTATGGCTATAACAAGTAAAGTATCTTTCGGTTGGTTATGGATACTTGGCATTCTATATATACTCATACTGTGCTTAGTCCTGTACGATGCTGTGATACGTGCGAAACTCTTATACAGATGCAACAGATGAACTCATCGAGCCTGCTTGCGATGCCATTGCGAAAACTGAAACGATACATTAATGCATACAATCTACCGTCGAAAACTGCCATTGAAAAGGATGATCTTGTACGGATTATTCTGAACACTCGACCGATATCCAACGAAAGTGAGATCTTTTATCGAACGCATCGAGATGCACATTCCATGCGTGATGAACGGGACACGGCAAACAATGAAAAGCCATCGGGCGAGTCGCCGTTCGTCCAAATGTTCAACGATCTGTTTGGTGGTGGTGGTAACAGGACGGAACAACAGCAGAGGAATGATTCTTCTGCTCAGCAGCAACGGCAGGAGGAGGAGCAGCGGCGACGACACTGGCAACAGCAGCAGCAAGAACAGATGCGACAGCAGGAACGCCAATGGCATCAACAAGAGGAGCAACTGAGGCAACAGCAACAGCGCCAATGGCAGCAGCAGCAGCAGCAACGACAACCACCCTTTAATCACTATACCCCTCCACCACCTCGTCCTTCACAGCAGCCTTTGAATAATCATACAACTACTAATAATACCATGCCATCATCAAGATCACGACCCGCGACCCGCAAAGAAGACATGCTATCGCTGGATGACATTATTAGATCCCGCATCGACCCAGCTTCCCTCTCTGTCAGAACACTAAAAGCTATTCTGCGTGCCAACTTTGTCGCGCAGGATCATGCACTTGAGAAATCTGAGCTTGTAACAAGAGTGCAGAGACTGGCCGATGAACGCAAAAAGGAGCTTGAATCACGGCAGGATCCACATTCTTTCAGCGACGACTCTCTGTGCCGTATTTGCTGCGATGCTCAGCAGAACTGCGTGTTCCTGGACTGCGGGCACATGGTCACGTGTATGGACTGTGGAAAGCAGGCAAGTATAGATCTCGGCATGCGACTTGGCAAGAGAAAAAATGCTAACTTATTACTGATCCTCTTCTTTTTCTCGCAGCTTGTTGCTACAAAGAACGAGTGCCCGATCTGTCGCGAACCTATCCTGAAACTTGTCCATGTTTTTAGATCGTGATGAAATTCCTCCTTTTTCCTCTTGTGAATCTATTCCCTGTACATTCTATCGCAGAATTGAAATGATTAGCATTTTCTGTAAGATCTATTTTGCGTGGCATTCAATGTCTTCTGTTGTAAATATAAATTTCGACCCATTGTTACGATATATCGTGAGAAGTCTGAATGATGTATAGTGGATGGCGACAACCTGATATACCATATAAATAAATTACAACGGATCCCCGTTAATTTCTACCTGCCTGTTTCGTAAAAGAAGTAGAAGTAAGAGAGGATACAAACGTTAACGGGGTTGCATCCATGCACCGTGTATGGAATAGTTTACCCGCAACGTTGCATTCATATGTCCAACAGTGATATTTATAATGTTGAGAGACTTTTCGTCCCAGAGAGCAGCTCCTAGTACATACAGTAGAGCAAAATACAGTACAGCACCAAGTATCTTTACAAGAGAAGTTGAAGTATACCTACACAGTCTTAAATTTTCCTGTATATGAGTGTAGCAGCAGCAGAAGCGATTGCTTCTTCCATCCGCATCGCCCAAGCTACAAGTCTTATATGATTCTGTTCAATCGTTGATCTATAGAGTTTAGCTATTTTTTGGTTTTTTTTCCATTTATGTTTGGTTTACCACCGATGGACGTGTGTTGTCCATCGCCGTATAAATCCTATACAAAAAGAAGAAAAGATAGTCAGTAAGAACAGGACTGGTCCTTTTATATTTTTCACGGATAACTGACGACGTCTCCAAACACGACTCCAAATACAAGGAATGACCAGCTCAACACAGGTAGTTATTTACTTAAGAGCCCCTATATACAAGTCTGTGGCAGGTGATATTAAACGACGAAAACATCGTAAGCACGACCAACGTCCAAGAGTTAGAAACGAAATGACCATAGCGTGGTTTGTGAACCTTTTCACTTATATATACTTCCCATTGAATACATAATATGAATTCCAACCCCTTTCTTTCATTTCAGAATATGACGTGGAGACAATCCTCGTAAGATATGATAGATATTTCCAAGGAGTTGAAGTCTATAATTAACCTGTTTCAGACTGCATAGTTGCAAAATGACAACAAAGAATATGATACGGTGTGGAGCAGGTACCTTACCAGAATGATTCATGCTGCATCTGGGTTAGCGAGGATTATGATGTGTACTTTATTAACAGAGGTTGAATGACCACAGTCCACTAGATGCAAAAAGCTTGTACGTAACAGAAAACTCCTTCTAAAGAA
The DNA here is from genome assembly GCF_041956525.1 of Rhizomucor pusillus. Classification (NCBI taxonomy): domain Eukaryota; kingdom Fungi; phylum Mucoromycota; class Mucoromycetes; order Mucorales; family Lichtheimiaceae; genus Rhizomucor; species Rhizomucor pusillus. The sequence continues at coordinate 240,189 of NW_027192164.1, read as the reverse complement.
TATAGATGTTGATGAATCAAAGCCGTTTTCTTGTCTAGTGATTTATTTCAAATGACAGTAAAGCTCTCAGTTTAGAAACCAACTACAAAGAGTATAAATTAGTTATTCACCATTTAGCCGTGATAAATATGTGCAATTGTTGCGGCAATGAAACTGCCGTCGACACAGGGCGTTTATTAAGAAAGACGAAGTACTAGTATACTGTCTTATAGCAAGCAGTACGCATAGGCTTAGATGTACCACATTTACCTTAAGTGGTGACTTGGATCTATCCAACTCTGTATTCTGTGGCATTGAAGGCGTGAAGATCGGTTGCATATTTCGGACACTTGTTATCCTCAAACTCCATTGGAAGAATAGAGGCAGATGACCAAAATTTAGTTCCAGCCTGTTATAATATGCAAACTTGGAGTAAAAAGTCCTCTATTTTGCAATGACATAAAGGTTTCAGGATTTAGGCGCGCGCATTATTCAGGCACTCTCTCCGGTTGTATGACGAATCATGCACAGTAATCTAAATATCCCTTCTTTGCAAGGCCCCTCCTTTCTTTTCTTTGGAATATGCAGCGTGCAGCAGAAGCAGCAGGGCAATAGTGAATTTTTGGGAGTTCCTTCATTGACATCGTGTGTGATATGTTTAGTTACACATTATTTCCCACATTGTGGATAAATATTCGTCCAATAGTGCAGAAAAGCATGTACGACTTTAGATCACATTGTTCATTTCCTTTGCCAAGTTCGGGACCGTCGTCGTTGTTCAGCAGCAGGACCCAAGGGTCTCGTCTCCGATCGGGACATTTCCGAACAAAAGTGTCTCTGTGCGTGTTTGTTAGTTTGCCGAGCGCTGGTGCGTTTCAAAACACTTGATCACATTCAGAACAGACAAGGCGTGTAGCCGCCAAGGAAAAAATAGCAACGTTTTACGCCACAAACAGCTCACTTGCAGCTGCGATACAATGCAAGAATTAAGAAGAAACGTTCTACTAATATAGTTTATATTTGCACGTCATTCATAACTATGGTGCGTGTTTGGATTTCTATGCAAAAAAAACCAATAATACGCAGCAGAAGCAGCAGAGGTTGTAGTTTTCAAACATTATAGCTTTCTTTTTTTTTGTAAGCTTACAAAGATGGGGCGCGTAGCCTTGGTCACTAACAAAATCAGTTAGAACCTTCGTGACGGGTTGGGGGGACCAAGAGTTGAAGAGAGGATAGTGCCTCATTTCTCACTTTCCTTCTCCTCTCCTCTCTCTCCCCCCACCTTCCTTCCTTCCTTCCTCGTCTTTTCCCTGTGAGTTGAGCCCGCTCTGACTCTTCTTTTGTTACTCTCCCTTTTTTTCAATCCAACATAGACATCTCTTTCCTTCAAAGGAACTTTACCCGTATACTCGGCTGTACCTGAGCTGAACGGGCTCGCAGCAAAGTAATGACGATAGCCGCAGCAAAAACAACAAGCAGCTTGCCTACCATAGAGGAGCACCGGCAAGATGCGAGCGGGACAATGTCTTTGCAACCGTTAGCAGCAGGAGATGAATCTGGAGGAGCGGCAGCGGTGGCAGCCAAGAAGTCTGATTCCGGTGTATACTTTGCAATGATGCTTTCAGAGTACCTGGAAAAGAAGCCAGGTGGAATTGAGGCGACGAACGGCAGCCGTGGTGAAACCGAAAGCAAAGCAGCGGCAGGAGAGGACAGCACGCCTATTTCAGAGTTGGATTCGATCAAGGCGCAGGAGGCTGTTGCCAATTTATCCAACGTTATATGGTTCGTTGGGAGCAATGCATGCGGGCGTATAGAAGATTTACGAACGAGTCGATAGGGTTCCTGCGCATAAGCATCCACAGATTGCCCCCAGCGAGTTTGTCAACTGGATACAAACCCACGGTAGCAACTCGCCCACACGAAAGGACTCCAAAGTCAAGAGACAAAAGTCTAAACTCTCCAGGTCTGTCTCGTACAACGACCCGCCTTCCGATAACGAGAAAGAGGACAACACCACAGCGACAACCACCAGCGAAGATTTGCCCGTCAGTCCAAAGGAACTGGATTTGATGACTTTAGATACAAAGGATAATAATACGTCTTTCGATCATTTCATGAAGAATGGCAAGTGTTGTTGTTTAGCAATATTCGGGAATGATGATGATGACGATGATGCATGTGCTAAACTTGGGATTGCAGGGTTTGATCGGCCTGCTGCTGCTGCGTTGCAAGACGATTCACGAGTTTTGGCTGCTCCGAATCAGAACAGAACGCTTTTGCGTCGGTCTGCGCTATCCGCACGAAGGGCGCCCGGCGGCGGTGGTGCGGCCGATGGAGAAAGTAATAAACGACGTATCCGACGCAACACTGAACCGCGGCATCCAACCAATACTGGCGATCGCATTGGAAACGTGCCGCCCGAAGGCGTCAGCTTGCAAGATCGGCCAGTCAGTCTCAGCGAATGGATTGACTTGGGCAGCACCGGTTTCGAGCCCAACGATTCACAGCAAGGGATTTTGTCTCGAGTACACGACGCCGAGACGCAATTTATCACTCATCTCATAGAAGAAGACCGGCCGTCCACTCCAGAGGCTTCAGAGGAGCCAAATAACATTGTTGACCAGCAACAACGACAAACTACTGCTATTCCTTCTCAGCATCATACGACCGTTGCTTCAGATCTTGAAGCCACCAGCAACGACAACAACAACAACAACAAACACCACTCTGCATTGCAAAGAACATCATTGACCGATACAAAGAAGAATGAGACTACTACTACTAAGCTGGGACGAAGGTCGTCCTGGCTAGGCAACTTGCTGAAAGGAGGAGACAAAAAGCGGAAAAATCGTCGGGCATCTTTGCGGCGAGTTGATGATGAGAATAGCAACAAAGAGAAGGATTCTCTCCGGCTATCTCGGGTGGAGTCTTTCAGCGGAACGCCTTCCAAAAAGCGTGGACTAGCAGCATTTTTTTCACGGTCGCTTTCAATGAAATCATCGACGTCTTCACGGAGATGCAGCAAAAGCCTAGGAACAGGGACAGCGGATCATCATCAATCCAAGTTGAAAGGAGAAGACATGAAGCTGGCTTCCAAGCAATATATCAACAGCTACCGGCTGTCCATCCACGTGGAAAGGGCTATTTACCGCATGTCGCACATGAAACTGGCAAACCCTCGACGACCTTTACATCAGCAAGTTGTTATATCCAATCTCATGTTCTGGTACCTGTCCATCATTAACCCGCAACAACAATCATCACCGTCACAACCACCGCCGCCGCCTCCGTCGCAGGATGCGCATAATAATACCCTGTTAAAACCGCAAGAACAGCTCGATGCTGGAGAAGCGACCGCCTCTTTCCGACCTCATCATCATCACAACAGGCAACCGCCGCCGTCGCCGCGACGTCAAAGAATGCCCGGTAGTCGCCCGGTTCACGACGAAGACGACGATGTGCCGCTCAGTTACTACAGGCGCTAGAATTATATTTTCCCACCACCTCTCTTTCTATTTTCACTCAAAAATCTTTCTTCTTTCTCCTTCGCCTCCCTCACCCCAACCATCTATATTCTTCTCAATCTGATTCACTGCGCGCTTTTTTTCTCCGTGTACATTTAGTTCTGATTATTTTTTTTCGCCAGCACGACCGGAAAGAAAATGAAAAGAGGAAAGGGATCCTTATATGTTTAGACTTGAGATCTGTATACGCTATTGGTAGTCAGGCCGGGCCAAAGGACATTCATCTTGTTTCTAAAAAGGGAAATTCTGCCCTGATTTTTTCGAATCGCCGCTGTTGACGTTTTTGGACGCAACCCCTCGTGGTTGAAAATCACTCACTCAATGTTTCAAAAACTCAGTTTTATTGCCGGTAGAAAGGCAAAGGGCACGGTGGTGGTGATGGTGTGAAATTAAAAGAAAAGGCCCCCGTGAACACTATGATACAATCGAGTACTTTCTCGTGCTCCTAAAATAGCAAGTGGTTGCATAGCAATGATGTGAAGGAGAAAGGGAAGGGTCATTTAGCGCCATCATAATTCAAAAGATAGTCTTGTTGTTGCTTCGTTGTCAAGTCGGGACATCATTTTTGCCATATTTCACTCCGGTCCAGAATCCATTCACTCTTCTCTGTTTCCCCTTTGTCACAGTATTATATGGGGAACAACGTATCCAAACGCACCGGCGGCAAGGGACGCCGGACAAAAAGCATGCCTCCGCCTGCCCGCGTGCAACAACCAGCACACCAGCAGCAGCAGCCGGAGGACAATGAGTACAGCACAAACACCACTCAGTCTGTCAACTCGATTCTCCTGAATTCACAACATCGTCGCTCGACACCGGCTGCATCCAACTCGTCGGCCCTGACCCAGTTGAACCCAGAGTATCCAACGGGCGGCGGCGGCGATAATAAGCAGTATCCTAATGCTCTCGACAGTCCTGTCGTCGAGGAACCGAAGCACCCGCAACCACACCAGCACAAACACCTCTCACAAGCAGACTACTGGCCTCAGCAGGACAATGACAGGAGTCAGCTGACAGTCGGCTCGCTGAACCAGCTCACAGCAACTTCGATGGCTAGTTACAACACGAAATCCGTGACAGCCGCCGAAATAGACGAGTACATCCAGCGGCTCCTCAACGCTGGTTATGCGAAACCCTCCAAGCAGCTCTGCCTCAAGAACTCGGAAGTGGCAGCCATCTGCTACGCCGCCATGGATATCTTCTTGAGTCAACCGGTAAGATTTATGCACATCGCACACCGCACACCCGCCGCGCGCGCACGCTCTGAAACAAATTTTTTTTCTCGTAGTCGTTGCTAGAGTTATCGCCTCCCGTCAAGATTGTTGGCGACACCCATGGCCAGTACACAGATCTAATCCGGCTTTTTGAAATGGGTGGATTCCCGCCGAGCAGCAACTACCTCTTTTTGGGTGACTATGTAGATCGCGGTAAACAGAGCTTGGAGACTATCTTGCTGCTGCTATGTTACAAGATCAAATTCCCCGAGAACTTTTTCCTGCTGCGAGGCAACCACGAGTGCGCCAATGTCACCAAAGGTTTGTGCAGCAAGAGACCAAAAAAAATATGGGGCGGCCTGTGCTAAAATATTAAAAGTGTACGGGTTTTACGATGAATGCAAACGGCGCCTCAATCCCAAGATGTGGCGTACCTTTGTAGATACATTCAACACATTGCCTATTGCGGCACTGGTAGCTGGCAAGATCTTTTGCGTGCACGGAGGGTTATCACCCTCGCTGCACAGCATGGAGGAAGTGCGCAACATCCAACGACCGACGGACGTGCCTGACTATGGTCTGCTGAACGATCTGCTGTGGTCGGATCCATCGGATGTAACGCTGGATTGGGAGGACAACGAACGAGGAGTGAGCTACTGTTTTGGCAAGAAGGTTATCAACGAATTTCTCGCCAAGTTCGACCTTGATCTCGTGTGTCGCGCGCACATGGTCGTAGAGGATGGATATGAATTTTTCAACGATCGCACGCTGGTTACGGTATTCTCTGCTCCTAATTACTGCGGCGAATTTGACAATTTTGGCGCCATCATGAGTGTAAGCGAAGAATTACTGTGCAGCTTTGAGCTCTTGACACCGGCAGATCATCCACTCGCAAAGGATCGCCTTAATAAGAATGGGAAAAGGACGAGGCAAGTAGTAGTGAAAATTTTGGTATAATCAAAATTGAGTTAACCCGGGAATTATAGTGCTGTTCCGAATGGTCGATGATTTTGCGCCCTACTGCTGCTACTCTACCCCACTTCCCGCCCGCTCCCTGCCTGCCTGCCCGCATCCAAGAACGACGCCCTTTACGCTCATTTTTTTATTATTCGTTTCCTTTATACCTGGGTCTGCCTTTTTCTTACTACGAGATATATATCATTTATATACGCAACCTTCTTCGATTTTATTCTTCTTGTTTATTGCTCTAGAGTATAAAAAAGCAACTTTTTGGAATTAGACGTTCACCTTCCCACCCACCCAAAAACGGCGATTTGTGGGCCTTTGTGACTTTTTTTCATCCGAGCTCGCCGGTCTTTTTCAGCAGCCGCTCCACCGTCATTTTACCCCCTTTTACCTTTCCCGTTGTTCCCAAAATATGACCCTCCTCGCATCGCTGCAACGCATTGCTCCCGTCGCTACTGTCGCCAAGCGCGCTGCTGCCGTGTCGGCCAAGCCTGCCTTGGCTACCGCAGCTGTTCAACAACGCTTCAGCTCGAGCGGTCCCGTTGAGGTAAGAGAGAGAGAGAGAGAAAGAGAGAGGTCTTTTTTTTTTGTTGGCGAGATCGGCGAGATTCACGTCACCCATTTGACACCCGGGTAGATGACTGTCCGTGACGCCTTGAACCAAGCCTTGGAAGAAGAGCTTTTGCGAGACGAAAAAGTGTTTATTCTCGGCGAAGAGGTTGCTCAGTACAACGGTGCTTACAAGGTATGATGGGAGAACTCGGGAAAACATATATAAAAATTGGGGTTCGGAGTCCAACCGATGTTGTTGGAATAGGTTACCAAGGGCTTGCTGGACAAGTTTGGCCCAAAGCGAGTTATCGACACTCCTATCACTGAAATGGGTTTTGCCGGCTTGGCTGTCGGTGCTGCCATGAGCGGTCTCAAGCCCATCTGTGAATTCATGACTTTCAACTTTGCCATGCAGGTATGACGACGAAGAAAATTTTTATTACAACAAAACGCGAACCTTCTTTGCTCACATTGACGTGACCATGACAGGCTATCGATCAAATCGTCAACTCGGCTGCCAAAACCCACTACATGTCTGGAGGTACCGTCAAGGTCCCCATTGTGTTCCGTGGCCCGAACGGCGCCGCTGCCGGTGTCGCCGCTCAGCACTCTCAATGCTACGCCGCCTGGTACGGCTCCGTTCCCGGCTTGAAGGTCGTCTCTCCCTGGAACTCGGAAGATGCAAAGGGCTTGTTGAAGGCTGCTATCCGCGATCCCAACCCTGTCGTCGTCTTAGAAAACGAATTGGAATACGGTGTCTCTCACCCCATGTCCCAGGAGGCTTTGTCCTCTGACTTCATCTTGCCCATTGGCAAGGCCAAGGTTGAACGTGAAGGCAAGGATATCACCATCGTCTCCCACTCCCGCTCTGTCGGTTGGTCCATGAAGGCTGCCGAGGAACTCGCCAAGAGCGGCATCTCTGCTGAAGTTGTCAACTTGCGTTCCATCAAGCCCCTTGACGTTGATACCATCGTTCAATCCATCAAGAAGACCAACCGAATCATCACTGTTGAAGGTGGCTGGGCTTCCTTTGGTGTTGGTTCTGAGATTGCTGCCCAGGTCATGGAATGTAAGTTTTTTCTTGGAAAGAGCTAGAGAGAGGAAAGGACAACAACGGTAACTGACATTATTGTAATTATTAGCTGAGGCATTCGACTACTTGGATGCACCCATGGTTCGCGTTGCTGGCGCTGATGTCCCCACCCCCTACGCCAAGAACCTCGAAGACTTTGCATTCCCTGATGACAAGGTTATTGTCAAGACCGTCAGAGATGTGTTGGACAAGAAGATTGGCGCTTAAGCGACAATACTCTACTGCAGAGCAACATTTTTAACGACACATTCCCTATCCCTATAATTTTTTTTGCCTAGTTTTTCCCCCTCTTCTCTGTGTGCTTTTTTTCTTCTTCTTTCTTTTCTTCTTTCCCCTCTTTGAACATTATAGATTGGAGAGCAGCAACGCATAAACAATGAGCATTACTGTGAATACACACACGCACAACGTATACAAGCACATATATTTTTGATCATTTATGGAAACTTGTCACGGGATGACAGATAGGAATGCGCAACTGTTCCACAAACGATGATTTCTCGGAACAACTCAATAGTACAACCGCGTTCATGCACTGAACTGCTTTGCGCATATAAACTATCCAGCTCGTTTGACCGATAAAGAGATCGTGTCTGGGAAGCACACTAGTTGTAGCATGTACTGTATACTCGTTTTGTCGTTTGGAGATTTATTTCAATTGTTAGTAAAGCATACTGTTATTATAGAAACGGAAAGGGAGAAAAAAATAATACAAATACTGGATGCTACATGCTCGCTTCTGCTTCAAGTCTATGGAGGTGAGATGAAACGATAGCAGCAACGATGTAGGGGACTAAGCGTTTGCCTTGGAAAACGAAGCGCCAGTGCGCTCGCCAGATGGCCAGTCGAGTGCGAGGGAGAAAAGAGTACATTCACCGTATCCCAGTTAATGACAACATACTGTTTCTGTAAAGTAACGTCGCCCTCCAGTGAATTTGCATGATTGTACGCAGAATAGAACACAACCAAGGCGTCATAAGCTCCATTTCTCCACCATCTCATCTAAAGTGGTACTACGCTTTTTAATGTTGATGCCCATATCCAATTCCTTCAGAACTTTATCCATATAAAGATCAACAGCATTTCTTTGCAACCCTCTTTCACAACTTACACTACTATTGAAATATGATGATCGCGGTTTGCTCAATGCCATACTGTTTCGCAACGCGGTCTTTGCAGTATCGTCTTTGCCAAGAGACGATATTTTGAAATTACATGGTGTAGTGCTCTCCTACAGCAGCGACGCATAATATATTTGAGTCACCACATAGAAGCCTTTTTGCCCACGTGGTGCGCTTCAGATTTATACTTGTGCCAAAGGTTCTTGAACTCATAGTCCGAAAACGCAATGTGAAGTTAAAGTCTCGATCGGAAATCGTCTCTCAGGACGACCATGTTGGAGTGATTGGATTCTCGGTGTCCCCGGTATCTTAGGAAGCTTCTTAAAAAGGAAAGGGAGCTTTCGTTTCGTTTTTGACACCGCTAAGAAACCCTGCTTCTTTCCTTTGGCGATCGTTCCATTTAGATTCAATGTTCGCGCGGGTCAAAAGCCTTATCAAACGGAAGAAGGCTCAAGCTCTGGAAATGACAGTTGAAAAGGAGCTGCAGCAAGAACAACAATCGCCCGCACCACCAGCTCAAGGCAACGCTGCAGCAACTCGACAAGTAAAGGAAGCTGCTGCAGCGCCGGCAACGACAAAGAACACACAAGTTGCCGCAGAAAAGTATATCGAGCATGAACGCCAACGCAAGCAGCAATTGCCTGTGTATCCAGGGCTGGAACGATTTGAAATAATTGAGAAGTTGGGAGAGTACGTTGTTAAGCTTGCAACTCCTCCTCTCCTTGAAAAGCTTACGCTTGTAATTCTAGCGGAGCATTCTCCATCGTGTACAAGGCAAAGGATACAGTAACAGGCCAGGATGTGGCTATCAAAGTCGTACGGAAACACGAATTGGATGAAGTAATTTGTCAGATTTATATTTCGATCGATCGCGAGTCTTGAAACTGATGAATCGAGGTTGTAGAACGGACGAGCGCAACACTTGCATCCCAACATGAAAAAGAAGCCCCGTGCAACCGAGGTAATAACGCCGTTCTATTTCAAAATGATGGATTGTAATTGTTAAGATGTCCCAAATAGCGAGCAAACGTGTTGAAAGAAGTGCAAATCATGCAAACTGCGCGGCATAAGAATCTGGTCCAGTTGATCCATTTCTCGGAATCTAAAGATTACTACTTTTTGGTCATGGAGCTTTGCAGGGGGGGTGAGCTGTTCCATCGCATTGTCAAGCTTACATACTTTAGCGAAGACCTTGCACGCCACGTCATTGTTCAGGTCGCACAGGGAATACGGCATTTACACGAGGAATGCGGTGTCGTTCACAGGTAAACTACGAGTAATAGGCAAAAGTACAACATACGGTTAGATATCTGACAATAACAATGACTACAGAGACATCAAACCCGAAAACATCCTTTTTGATCCAATCCCCATCATCCCCTCAAAAAAGCCGGTCAATATATTTGATGAAGACAAGGAAGATGAAGGTATTTTCCAACCAGGCATTGGCGGCGGCGGTGTCGGTCAGGTCAAGATTGCCGACTTTGGTCTGTCCAAGGTCATTTGGGACAACTCGACCTTGACGCCGTGCGGTACCGTCGGATACACTGCACCGGAGATCGTCCGTGACCAGAAATACTCCAAGGCCGTGGATATGTGGGCCTTGGGATGCGTGCTTTACACGATGCTTTGCGGCTTCCCACCGTTCTACGATGAATCCATCAAGGCGCTCACGGACAAGGTCGCCCGCGGTCAATACACTTTCTTGAGTCCATGGTGGGACCCGATCTCTGACGCAGCCAAGGATCTGATCACACACTTGCTCTGCGTTGACCCAGACAAGAGATACACGGTTGATGAGTTCCTGAATCATCCGTGGGTCACCCAGAAGAAGCAAGAGCACCGTCGCTACCCGACATTCCCGTCACCGCCCGTAGTTAACCTCGATCTCGAAACACCGTCGCGTAGAAAGGATGTGTTCTCGCCGGGCGTCGCCTCCATCAAGGAAATACTCGATATCACATACGCTGTGCAACGCATGGGCGAAGAAAACAAGGCTAAAAAGCGAGGGCTCAGCGGCGTCGTTGAAGAGGACGACGGTGATGAAGACGGCGAAGCACTGGTTTGGGCTGCAGAAAACAAATATCAGGAAAAGACCCAGCAGCAGCAGCAGGCGGCGCCGTCGTCCATGCATGCACGAAAAGCTCGTCATCATCAACACCAACCATTCGAACTAAACATGAATAAGGCGACGTTGCTCAACAATCGCAGAAAGGTCGCTGCAAAGAACTAACATACCGCGCAACAATCTCTTACTTCCCAAATCTTCATGCCCTTTTTCTTTTTTAATTTATTTCTTTTGTTTGTCCGAGTAGTACTACACTTTATAAAATTACATACAGAACTAACTGATTTTTTTGCAATAGCTACCAGCTTGTCTGTATATTCTACATCTTTGATCTTTACAATGAAGGCTTTCTAGCGTGTTATTGAGATTTATCTGGACATTTTGCTTGTTATAGGAATTCGTGAGCAGTAGTCATTTATATATGATACGAAGTTCATCTTTGAGCCAAAAGGCAATTATCGAATGAGGAGCGGACACTTTATGCCGGTACAAAGTTGATGCAGCCATGGTCCCTTCGAGGAATAAGAACAAGAGAATTGGATGACAAGCAAGCGAGCGCGTACAGGGTCGGTAAAGTTTATCACGCGATTTTATGCAATGAGTGGGGACCGACAAACCATCGAATAGAAAATGGTATTTGATGATAGAAGAGAGTGTGAGAGTATGGTGGTCAGCAGACCTCACACGCTCAAAACTAAACAAACGTTATCAGTTATGGGAAAGAAACACACCACTTTAATCACTGGAACCGCGTGCATGAATAAAGATTTAAACCTTTACTTTAGAATTTTACCTGTATTTGCTTCACTCGCTATGGATCCTGGGTTTGTTCCATTTTGACTAGACCAGAATACGTGTTGACAGCAGACATGTGTTTATGTATGTATGTATGCGTGCGTGTGTGTGAGATGCAAGCAAAAAGATATGAGAGAGAGGGGGTGTGTGTGAGAAAACATCAAGGGCAAGCAGGAGGGAGCCCGTGACCTATAAAACGATGATTTCCCATCTGCCAATCCATTAACCTTGTTCCTTTTTTCTCTCTCAATTCCTTTTTCCATCAAAAATGGACACCCAATTCTCTGGTGAACCTGATGACCAAAACAACTACGTTGACTCTGACATGGTCACGCTGAATGGGTTCTCTTTCTGTACCCGTCATGGTCTGGAAGTCTGCGGCAAATGTCCCACTGACAATAGAGGCATGAATAACATGACGGTCGAGGACCTTTTGCATGAAAAGATCTCTGAAGACGTCCTGGAGCGAAAATGGAAGGGAGACGACCGCGAGCCGTTCTCGGTAACGCATCAGTGGACCCGCCTGTCAAGCGGCAAGCCTGGCTGCATGACGCACAAGGAAGTCGGTTGTCAAGAATGCTTCAACTGGGGCGAGAAACTCCTCAGCGAAATGCAAGGCGGTGCCAAGAGAGCTGCTCGCAAGGCTAGAAGAAGTCGCGACAAGAACGCGGCAATCGAGTAATAACATATCATCCTTCTTGCCTAAACGAGCACGTCTTACATTGCTTTTTCGTCTTCTTGTTGACACATTTCTGTAAACTAAATAAATAAACGACTTCGCGTCACCTTTTCTTTGCCACGCTCTATGTTGTCATATTCTTAGTTACCGGTAACAGAGATGGCAAAGGTCTGGTCTCGTTACCGCACATTGGATTCACGGAACAACGCGTTATTCGGTTTCCGGATCTTTGAACTTGTTCTCCTGCTCGTAACTTTGCTGATGTATTTCCAATGGCTAGCCATTGTCTTTTGAACGCTCGGAGAAGACCCGTGACAGATAGCAGTCCCAGTGACTACAGGATCGTATTCATCAAGTAGCTATGAGAGAACAAGCTGATAATCCTTCTTCGATCTAATCATAGAATATCCCCGAGGATTATTGCTTATGTGACAGAAATTCTGTAAAGCCATTAAAAGGTCTGATGCAGATGCTCCTCGACACCGGCTTATTCATCTTACGATCTTTGTTTCTCTTTCACGGTTTTTAATATCAATATCTACTAATTAAACTTTTGCTGAACTTCTGACGCAGTATATATATTAATGGTTTGGACGTAAAAAATGGAAAAGTTTGTATATACTTGCTAACTTTTGGTTGTTTGCGTTAAAACATCATCACGCGGCGGAGAAGGCGGATGGGGAACCGGTAGACAATGCAATCCAATGATTCGGGCTCATTTCCGTCTCTCTTTATATCCTTTTTTTGGGAGAGGACAAGAAGCAGTCGAGATGAACTCTGACTACATAGAGCCACAGCAACAGCAGCAGAGGTCCTACTCGTCGCTTCTCTCCGGTCCTCCAGGCAGTCGAAGGGAGCGCTTACGCTCCTTTGCGCGCTCTACAACTCAAGTCCTTCGTCAAGAGATCAACAGGTATTATGCACAACGCTGGGACGACGGCATGGCTACACCGACGAGCTCTCGCTCTGCATTGCCGACGAGCACTCAAGAGTCATTTGCGATCCCTCGGCAGCGAACCATCTCATCTACGAGTGCGATGAGTCTTCCTGAAGGTCAAGGCAACCTAAAGCCTCAGTGCCTTTTGTTTCCGACTTATGCAACGCGAGCCGAGGACGAGAACGGTGCTCCTGTGTGGAAAATCAAACTGGCAGGCTGGACCTTTGCCAACACCGAGTCAGGAAGGTTACGGAAATGGGCTTTAGGTAAATATGATATGGAATGTGTGTAAAGTATGTATCCTGGTAACCCGGTCCATTGTTATTATTATCCAGCTGCAATAAGGACATATGGTGGTGTAACAGCCGATTCTGCGGAGGGCGAACACTTTGCCCGCTCCTCGAGACAATTCCAATGTAAAACATTGCGAGACATTGATGTTCAAGTCTATGTTACAGATCTGATACCTGCAGAAGCGCTTCCATCACCTAGCAACCATCATCAGCATCTATATTCTCATCATCATCATCATGTTCATTATCACAACCCGTTTCATTTATTTCATCACCACGACCAGATTGGGTTTATACCAACCGAAAATACACTGAAAACCGTGTGGATTAATTCGGGACCGACAGGACGATTTGAGCATACGGTTCTCCTGGATACATCGCTGACGGATACACAGGACAAACATCGACGTGTATTGCGATTAGATGCAGCATTTGATAATGGGTTAGGTACTAGCCTGTAAAATTTTGAAGCCAATCGGGAAATACCTAGAGCTTACAATTTGGCAGACGCTTCCCCACATGACGGTTTTGTGGATCTGATTGACCCGACTGGAATCTCTATCATTTCTGTAAGTCGACTGTTGTGGTCTTTTTTTCAAGATTGAACGTATATTTACCAAAGATAATATCAAATCACAACAGGATATAGATGACACCATTAAAGTGACAGGTATCCTCGATGGTCGCGATGCAATTATTAGAAACACCTTTTTCCGCACTGCTACTCAATTTCCTGGAATGTCTACCGTCTATTCGTCGTGGGCCGAACAAGGAGCACATGTACATTACGTTTCAAATTCTCCCTGGCAAGTTTACCCTACCCTCAGCGAGTTTATCCGCGGCAACAACTTTCCGGCTGGAAGCATGCATTTACGAGTCGTTAACACCAGCGATCTGATACGCAAAAAGCCAGGGCAACATAAAATCGATGTCATTACGCAAATACTGCAAGATTTCCCACATCGCAGATTTGTGCTCGTAGGTGATTCTGGAGAGCGAGATCCGGAAATGTAAGCACGTTCTTGGTCTACATATACTTTGATGCCTCGCGCTGCGTGCTAACTGCATAATTCAGATACCGAATGATCTATGAGCAGTATCCGGATCAAGTCATAAAGATCTTTATACACGATGTCACAAGCGAAAGGGCGAAGTTGGCCGATAGACGAGAAAATTCGCGATCTGATTCATACTACAATACTTTACGAAGCTACTTGTCACGCGAGCAGCAGCAATCAATGAACCTGCGGAGACCTGCAACGCCTTCGTCGTCCTCGTCCTCGTCCTCGTCATCATCATCCTCGGTTATGAATGCTATCGAGGAAGTCGAGGTCCCGGAAGACCAGAAACAGATGATGGATCCAAACATATCTCTCAAAACAAAACTCGATATGTTTCACGAGCGCATGGATAACATTGCTCGCGGTTTACCGCCGGGGCTGCTAACTGTGTTCACCTTGGCGTCGCAATTGAGAACAGTAAGTACTGCTTATTCCCGAAACTTCAACGTGAGTCTGTCCTAACACAAGGTCTGCCTCTCTTAGGATCCCGTTGTAAACAAGGCACTTGCAATGTTGGCCACCCGACAGTGAATAACGATCTCTCTCTTGAAGATACCCTTCTATTATTATCTCTTTCTTCTTCCTTTTTTTTCCGAATCTCTTAGGAGTACATGTAGATATAGATATAAAATGTTCCAATCAAATGCTATGTACAGGCGCTGAGGATCAGCACTGATCAATCGTGAACCATCGTTTTGCAGAATAACTTTAAGCGGAAGGCATCGATACCGTTCAGATAATATCGATAAAGCCGTTTGTCACGAATAAATCCCAATCGTTGATAGAGATTTAGTGCACCTTGGTTTGTATATTCCGTCTCTAGCACGACCTGTTCACCCATCGTAAGTAAGAGTGTATCGATCAACCATAATATCAATTCGAACCTCATCTGCATCCTGCTCTTTCATGGCTCGTATTGCCATTTGCACCAACGTGGATCCAATTGCGCGTTTTCGATATTCCTTCGCCACCGCGAGCATAGCAATGTAGCCTCTCCAACGATCTTTGTGTCTGTCTAGTTTGCATATTACTACGCCCACACACTTTTCTCCATCAAACGCCTAACATTATATTGCATATACTAGTCGTCAGACTGTGCGAAAAAGTGTGAAACCGACAGAGCCTGTTACCAGGAAACAGAGATTAGGCCAGTTATGTATAAAGTACCGGTAGGTGTAAATAGAGTAAGGTTCTGACAGGTCATTCTCGATCAAGCTGATAATCGCTGGCAGCTGCAGCTCAGAGGAGTAGCCTACGTAGGTGATGGCTGTCGAAGGATCTGATTTGTCGTTTGATTGTGCCATAGTGTGTCTTGCGAAGACAAAAAAGTGGAGGAGGTTGCAGGAAAAGCGGACGGACTTTGCAACACCGCTGTCACGGACTGTAAGCAACTGCTGGCTTACTGTGCAAACTTCACCATTATTGTATCTTATCCTATGGCTTGCATGCATATCTTCTAGCAATAAGAACGATGGTCTCTTCAATTAATTTTTCCAAGCGCTTTTACGCTTCGCTTCGCTTCGCTCGCTGCGCTTGGTTCGCTGAAGCTCATGGCTAATCCCAGTCTGTAGAATAAACTCGCTTGGCCTTCATAAACCTCCATCCTCCGGCGCTTTTGCATCCGGTTCGCTACTACATAAGCGCAGCGTCGTCGAGTTTCCAGTTTATTAAGGTATACGCTCGCCTAGATCAATGTCGATGAAGCAAGGCGTGAGATAAAGTGCTGATAACGAAGCACTTTCTCCGTTGTCGATATCATTGACTTTTCTCCACCATGACACTTTTTAAGCAGCATATCAATTGTCATAAGCTGAAGGCTCGACATCACGTTGCTGTTTGCTCACCGTCAAATCTAATTCTCTATGCGGAAAGAGTAGAACATAAAAGTGGACCGTAAAGGCATATATGCCATTAGTACAACTTCAAGCGTAAGTGCGTTTGTGTTTTCATCATCACCCATCCTGGCATAATTACAGCATTTCAACACAGACGTGTGTATTGCATCGACAAAGCTCTCGTTTTATTGATGTTTACTTTAAGAAGAAGTAGGAGATCTTTTCAGTACTTTTAACACGCTTAAGCCTTCCTGCCATTTCTGTGAGTTACACTTTTTCCTAAAATATAAGGCGCATTGCCCAGTGATCATAAGTCGCGTCAGGGTCGTGTTTTCAGAAATTTAGGTCGCACTAGCCCAAAACCGTAAGTCGCACTTGCCAAGCTATGCAAGTCGCGTTCGCTTAAAATAGAAGTCGTACTTATCAAGACATTTAAGTCGTTTCATGAGTATAGTTTTGTCACAGTGAATGGCTCTTTATTCAGGCATTTTCCAAAGCATCGTACAGAGTGCCCAGCAAATCCTACAAAGTCGCTCATCTGCATGCTGTCACAGGCTTCTGCAATCCTCGACATGAGCGTTTCTTGGTCGGAAAGCTGGGAGCGCTTGACTTTGCTCTTCACAACAGACCAAAACTGCTCAATGGGGCTGAGCTCAGGCGAGTATGGAGGAAAGTAGGCAAATCGGTATCCACGAGAGGTGATATACCTGCCGATGTCTCTGTTGGTATGGATGGGAGCATTATCCATGATAAGATAATATCCTTTCATATGCTCGTGCTTGTCCCTTTCGTCCATGGTGGCCTTGATGAAGCTGAGGAAATGCCCAGTGACAGTTCCTGTCGTGATTGTTTTGTTGCTCCTAGTCTTTCTTTTCTTCGACGGCTTCGGTGTCCGGAAACTGACCTTGATGATGCCGGCAGCAGAGATGGCTCCTAGGACTGACGTGGTTTGTGCTCGCGTGTTTGGTGTGACGACTTCAGCCTTGGTGCCTTTCTTCGACCACGCTATGCCTCGTCTCATGTTGATATGGAAGCTTGATTAGTCCAAGAAAACACAATTTTGCAAATAGTTCATGTCAGTGCTACCCCACTGTTGAATCCAGGCGCAACGTTGATTGATTTGTTCCTGACTGCTTCTTGCGGCTGCCTGAAGGTGTGCGCGTTTGATCGACAGGTTGCACTCCTTGGTCATGAAGTCGTAGATGGCGCTCTTTGTAATCTTGAGACCTGCAAACTGCTCTGTCAACAGGTTCGTTGCTTCGACATCCGTAACATCCGGGATCTTGTCATAGCAATCGATGAGATATTCCTTGTGCTCATCTTGCAGAATAGCTTCCGTCCTCTCCTTTCTCCTTTGTCAAAAACTGCATCCAGATCTTTTTTCGTATTCTCGTGCCCATCTCTGCGCAACGCGAACGTTGATACCAAGCTGTTTGGCTGCAGCACTCGCAGAGATCACCTTGTTTTGCTTTACTTCTAAGAACTTTGCCTTGTTCTGATTGGTGTAAGTAGCACGCAGGCGCTGCTCTGAAGCCTTGCTACTCTTCTCTTCATTTCTTCAGCTTGCCTTTCTATATGTCTTTCTCGTTAGCGCATCTAATAATACAGTAAAGAAAAACAATTAGCTTACTTCTGTACTAGCAGATGCTTCAACACGTTCTTCTGGTTTGCTGCTCAGGTATTGGATACGGGAAGTTACATTATCCAAAGCATGTTGCTCCTCGTCGATCTCGAAGTCCATTGCCTCGTGGCTGCTCTCGTCAACGATGCTGCCTTTTCCGTCTTCGTAGCGAGACATTTTTTGGAAGAAATAAAGATATTTTACTGCAAGCTTTGCGAGCCCGCCTTTTTATTCTTATAGACGACTTGTATGTCTTGGCAAGTACGACTTCTATTTTAAGCGAATGCGACCTGCATAGCACCTGTTGCCAGGTTGCGGGAGCTCACAACATATTGGAAATTTGAGCGCGACTGCGGCACCGATAGCGTAGCGATAGCGACGCACCTTTTCCCTGTCATGAGCGATAACACAGAGCCCCCTACTGAATTGCCAGAAACCGATGAAGTCGTCTGCGAGGAACTTGAGGGAATCTTAAATAATTTAGTGCGCACCGCCGCGGCGATCGCCAACGATCGTATTCATTCATAGCTCCGAAGAGAAAAGGCGGACCAGCTCCAGTCAGCACCGCAACTGTTAGCTTGTTATGTCAAACGCGCGTATCCCTTCTAAACCGCACTTGTGATAGATAAAAGAAGAGGATGGTATGTACGTAGGAGAAATGGACAAGTCCGTCGCTACCACAATCAAGAAAGAAGCTGTCAAGTTGCGATCTGATTATTATGAACTGACGTCTGAAGAGAGAGACATCATCGTGTAAATTGAGTGAGATTTGATATAGAGTAATCGAGTTGCTTAACACTCAAAACCATCAGACTTGGCCTCAATTCCATCCTCGACCTGACATCAATGAAGGACGCTGCCCAAAAAAGACTGTTTGGCGATCAAAATTGGGACAACCTGCTGGATCGGTACAAGAAGACTCTACCAGAGTGCGGGATCATCAAGTACGAAGAGAATATCTCTAAAATCGAAAGCGTAAGCGTTCCTAAAAGTCGAAATGTCTCAATCATTTTCATTTGACAATCCAGCTTGGTATGCCCGAGCACGCGCTCAAAGATCCGAGATGGAGAGCACTCGCCCGGATGAGGCTGATTTGTACTCTATATACGCGTATTAGTACGGCATATCACATTTGAATATTGAGACAAAAATCTCACTTTTACCTAATGCTTTCTAACCTGGAATTTATAGAGTACCACAGCTACGTGTTTGACAAGGATCTGGACATATCCGAAACCGACCTGGCCATCAAGATGTGTGGTCAGATCCTTGAAAAGCTTTTCCGACAGACGAAATTGCGGTGGAAGTGGTAAGACGCCACTTGTACTCATGTTCATTTGCTGACAAGAATTCTATAGGGGGGATTCTGTTGGTGATTCATCTGGTATCACGGACAGCCCAGGTTTCAAAGTCGACCTTCGCGTGCTGAAGGATACTGTATCGAGGGTGCGGAAAGAGGCTGATAAGGCCAACATGGAGCTCGCTCGGCTGGACGCGCCTCTCTCGAAAACCGCAAGTGACATAACAAAACTTCTTACCGAGTCAAAGTGCGTGCTGGACCAGTCAGTCAGGGAGAACTCGCACGCCACTGAGCCGATCGCCATTCCGGCGCTGCAACTCTCAGGTAAGCTATTCCCAATTAACGCAGATAAACGCTGCTCCTAAATAGTGATGAATTGATAGGAGCTAAAGCGCAATTGTACTTGCTGAAGTTGGCGGCGAACAGCTTGTATGTTGGCGTCAAGAAGGCAGGAGGCACGATACCGAACAAGATCAGTGACATCAAGAACTTCTGCACTGTGATCAAGCTGCTTTATAAGTTCAAGGTACGTATTCAAAAAGTTGAGATTGGTCAAACGGTCTAACCACTGCTATAGAGAGCGACGCTCAATGTGGCGGACGCCAGCCTCTACAGCAGCGACGACGGTGATGACGATGCTGACGACGAGACAGCGGGTCAATTGCCAATACATGGATCCGAGGGACGTGGATTCCGCCCAAGGACGCAAAGAAGCAGAGGGGAGGTGAATCAAGATTGGTTGGAGATGGAGCTTGCGTTCCAGATAAGAAAAGATTCTTTGGGTGAGGGCATTGGGATGGTCGAGCATGCACCACCAAGTGCCCTCCATGCAGAATGTGGGTGCTCATCCAAAGGGGATTGCAGGGCTAAGGGCAGGTCAAGCGGGATTTCAAATTCAAATTCACAGGACTCGGGCAGGTCAAATAAAGCTAAGGTACACTTGAAGGAAAGCACGACTAGACGCGAACATGTAGTCTAAGAAAAGCAAAAACAATAACGGAAACAGTAGCATTATGAACACTGATAACGACACCAACAATTACGATGTGCAGTTAGGCATGGCATTCCCCAGCATGGACGATGCTCGAAACTTCATCGTTGCAATTGGGAAGGCGATCAACGTCGCTATGGTTACCTGCAGCAGCAAAAGAGAGAGGAATATTGATTATGACATGCAAGCATTACGGCGGCTGCAGGGATAGAAGGGCCAATGAAAAGATCGCAGCAAAATAACGAGAAAAAAAAAAAAGAAAAAAGAAGAGGTGAAAGAAGGAAGTGAAGGAAAGAACGCGCGTCAAAGGGATACAATGAAGAGTTACTGTAACTGCTTCTATCAATTTAAACGTAGAAAACCTGATAGCCAATGGGTCCTGGAGAAGATGCATAACGAGCATAACCATCCACTTGCGATGTACTCTTTCGACCTATGCAGCTCATAGAAAAATGAACGACGAACCGTTAGAACTTGCCTTACAATTTGTCGAACAAAATGCTGCTAACAAGGTTATCGCCGATACTATCAACGCTCGTTATCCTGACATCCAGATTATCGCAAAGGATATCTCCAATATTCGTCGACGTTTTGATGGGTTGACATACAGTGACTCCAAAGGTATGCGAAAATTTATCATCAAACTGGAATCAGCTGGATACCACATCGCATACGATGTTGACATCAAGGGTCACGTAACATCTTTCTTTTTCACTCGCGATAACTGCATACAGCGTGCTCGTCACTTATCAGAAGTTCTGGTTATCGATGCAACATATAGAACCAACATATACAAACTTCCACTCGTTAACATCGTCGGCGTGAACAATGTTGGGCTTGATCGTCACCGTCTTGCCACCTTTGGCATTGCCGGCGCTTGGATATCGAACGAAAAACCGATTCCTATACTTGGGTTATCCAAAAGCTATCGGAAATGGTGTACGAAAATGGGCATTCTACTGTCTTGCCCAATGTCATTGTTTCCGATAATGAACAAGCGCTGATCAATGCAATCAACACCGTGTTCCCTTCAGCAACCCACCTTCTTTGCCGGTTTCATGTACATCGTAATTTCAAGATCAACTTGGCGAAGCATTTCGATGAATCCCGCAAGGATAAGTGGTCTCAAGTCGGATCTTTTTTACAATCAATGTACAAGTCATTCCATCGGGCCGATTTTGATGCTGCTTTAAAATAATTCAACGATAACATCAAGTACTCTCGGGATAATGGAACCAAATGCAAGGAGTACTTTGAGCGGTAATGAGAAGAACGAAGCATTATCTTCGGCTTTATGATGTTTCTTCTGATTACATGATAGTTTCTATGCTTTCCATTTCCTAGGATGACGACTTTCAAAGAGAAATGGGTAGTCCTGTACGTCAACGAAGTCCCTCATTTCGGAAATATTACAACCAGTAGAGTGGAAGGCATCCACTCGAACATCAAGAACATTCTGAGGAGATCCAATGTCAACTTCGATAAAGCTTTTGCTAATATTAACCGATAATATAAGGGGCTGGTATGTTTTGGAGAAAAATGATATCGATGAAGAATGAAAAGTATAAGCGAATGAACGGAGACAATGCTTTGTATATAGTACTGATGATGGGCTATTATGAATAATTATAACAGGAAGATGCCTTCGGCTACCGTAAGGATTTGGAAAAGCTTGGACATAACCCAAAACTTGTTGGGACCTTTTTTGCAAAGGGAATGGAACCAGTGTGCGGAAAGATTTCTCGTTTCGCGTATGATAGGATTATCGAGCAGCTTGCTGATGCGTGGTCAACAGACTATGAAGCATGTCAATGCCCTGTTCGAGTTCAATTCAGGCTACCTTGCTATCACTTGCTGCCTCGGGATTCCTCTCCTGTCACTTTGGATATGATTGATCTTCGATGGAGTTTGGATGAAGAACTTTCTGTAAAGTACGCCAAAACAGATGCTACTAGTACTAATAGTAATACAGAACGGAAAGATTGCTAGAAAGGATAATAAATGAATGCGGTGTTTACATTATCTATTACACAATAAATTAGAATTCGGTGACGATCAAAATGCAGAAACGCTTGAAACGGGAAACAGAACAAAGTCGATTATGATGAGTGAGGGTATCAAGCTACTAGGCAAGTTGGACGATAAACTCGAACAAGGAACAAATCAAGAACGTATGCAGTTAATTTGCAAGTTAAAAAGCATCTTGGATGTAGAAGATGCCCATTTGGAAATTAAGCTGCCTGTGCGAGCACGATCCTTGAAAAGTCGATCGTCAACTAAACGAATAAAATCCGCTTTCGAAATATATGACGAAAGGTCCAAAAGAAAGCAAAGCAGTTGAAGAAGACGCAAGTGAAATAAACGATGTCGATAAGATAATAATAGTAGAAATCAGCTCATAATTGACAATGTTTTAGTCATGATCACTGGCCATTTTTATCTCCTGCTATACCTAGAAACCAAGTCGTTCAAGTATTCGATCCTCGGCGAGATGGTAATTGCGGATTTCGGTGTTTGGCTTATGCATTGAAGAGAGTTGACGGTGAAGATTCGTATCAGGAAATTAAAGAAGAGATGTATCAATATCTTGATTCTAAGAAGGAATGGTACTTACAAGCAGGGATATTTTTACAAGATAGGGTGGCGATGGTGTTGAAGGAAAAACGGCAATGCTCCTAATCGCAGTACTGGTTCTATGCCCCTGACCGTGTACTATTGGCCAGTGACGGGTTCTCTATTCCAATCGAAATCTACAGCGACCATGGAAATTAATTATTCTTACCTATGAATAACACAAGATACACAAGCTATAAGCATGTTGCATTGCAACTGCATGATCAGCATTTCTACTATATCATGATTTGAGGAGGATATACTCATCCAAGCATCTACACCATGTATAGACGTGTCTGCTCTGAGCATGGCATCAATAATCAATCGCATTATCAGCGCCAACAAGAAGGACAACACCAAAATCCTCTTCGGATTAGGCTCGTCTTAAAGCCCAAACATGATGCGTAGTAATATTTAGACTATTTCTCTTTTATTTCCGTATTAAAGATAAATCGGTTTGGTGAAGCGAATTCGTAAGTTCCCGCTAGTACTAAACTCTCTTGATTATTTTTGTAATCAGCTTCTGTCCAGGGAAATATCTGTGAATTTTGAATTTGAAATCCCGCTTTACCGGCCCTTTAGCAATCCCCTTCTCGGCAGCACTATTCGAGTTTCTGTCGGACTACATATGCCATTATTTGGGAAGCTCATTGGCGGCATGTCTTTGATGAAGAGCCATTCCTCCCAACCATAGAGGGGGAGAAAGCTATTGCCCACGTTACGCAACTAGATAGGGAATCGTCAGTTAATTCTATATAGATTTTGCAGTTTTTTGATTTGAAGGATAGCAATGGTGCGGCCTTTTTGGCGCACCCTGAATAAACATCATACACAAAAAAAAACGAGCATATATTTGGATCAGAAATCAGTGCAGCAGACGCAACAAACACTGGAGAAAAGAGGAAGTCGTCGACGTGTGGAGTGGATCCCAGCGATACAGTATACCAATCGCGTTAAATTCGACCCAAGTTTCATTGCCAATCCACTTACATGTTCTGTCGGGCATTCTCTGATTTCACGAACACACATACATATTCAAAAGTGCAAAATATTTGTTCTCGTCATAAAAATTAGAAAAACAAAGTGCAAAACGTAAAGAGACGATGCACTGGAGGAACAACTGCGAAAAAATACTATCGATGCCCCTGGCGAGGATCGAACTCGCGACTTCGGCGTGCCTCTGGTATACCTTTTAGTATAAGCACCGCACTCTAACCAACTGAGTTACAGGGGCTTTGCTACCAAAATTTTTCGGAAATTATATTAACTCGTAAAGGCGAAGCAATTTTTCGGTAAAACTATTACGTCGACGCGTTTGATTGGGTGTTTCGGAGAAACATTCTAGCATTACCGAAAGTCGCTAAGTGAAGCAGGTTCATCAAGCTGTTTAGAAGATTTCATTAGACTTGTACACTTCTGTATCCTCCAGCAGCTTCCTTGTAGATAGACAGAAATATATACTGTCAGAACAATAAAGCCCAGCATCGAATTCGCCTGTAAAGATATTGTATCCTTTATTGCTGGATTGATTCTTCAAGAAGCAAGATAGACATCCAGGGAAGAATACGCACACGACATATGATGAGAAATTGGAGTGGCCACAGAAGGTGAAACTGCCCTTGTGACGCGCCAGTCACTACACATAAATCGGAGCATCCGGTGTATCTGTAGAGTATCTGGACGATTGCATGAAATTCAATTGCTGCTCTCGAAATTGTGCTTGAAAAATAAATTGCTAAGTTACTGCCTGTCACTTCCTCATCCAGATTGTCATATCGAATTTGCTGCCAACGAACAGAACGTCCAGTAATTCCCTTGTGAATGCAAAAAATGCACCACAATCGACCGTTTTGGTAACTCTTGCCACAAAAGACAAACTCGCAAGCGCATTCGCGATGACATCGTACTTTATGCTCGTTTTAAGCCTGCCACCATTACTGGGATACTCATTCAGAGCCTTCTCTTGAAAAGAGAGCTAATAGAATATAAATAAAGTTGTTACAACTTACAATCGCCCAGACTGGCGCTGGAAGTAGCGTGCGAATTCATTTGCATAAGCTGATATTTCAGGTACCATTAAAAGGCGCCGTTGTGATGTGTTTTTAAAGCAGTGGGTGGATCATTAATAACATGGCTCTACCTCAGTGATGTTTATACAGAGGGAAATACAGGTGATCATAATACAGGAATGGATATGGACGTTGACGTTGCGAATGATGAGTGCCATGCAGAAACTGATAAATTCGTCTTACGATTTGCTCCACTGCCCGACGTTCATGATAACGTTTTTGACGACGATGAATTTTTCGATAGCGAGCATGGTCATGGCGAAGAAAGTGTCGCAGATCAGGATGAGAACATGTTGCTTGCTGACGACGATTACTTGCATGAAGAAAGAGCAGTGACAATAAAAGAAAGTGAATGTTGAGTTATCCTATCGCATTTTTAACGCATGTTAATTGTGCAGAACTGCTTATGCAGTTCATCAATGCCATTCTGGAGCCTTTTTCAGTGTCATTTCGTCTGCCAATGAAGCTAGCAACACTTCGAAAGCATGTAAAACACGGTTCAGCAACTGGCACTATCAAGCGTTACGTTGTCTGTCCAACCTGCAGAAGACCTTCGACGTGGACGAACTTCCTTTGGATAGAGTTGACGATCCTGTCCAGCAAATTGTCTATGACCACAAGTGCACGCAAGTTTGCCACCTTGGCCAACAATTGTTTAAGCGCACCAGCGGCAACCATGCAGTTCCCAAAAAGGTCTACGCATACAATTCTGTCAAAAGTACTCTTGCCACAATGTTCCGTCGACCGCAATTTGTCATTAAGACCAACAGCTGGGGATCTTGATATGATAATGCTGGAGTGATGTACGACGTTTTTGGAATTTTTCTTGTTTCTTCTTTCAGTATGACTGACTCGCACGCCTTTTTTGTAGTTTAAAGATGATAGTTTGCTGGATGTTATCGCGCTTATGAAAGAGTATCACATAATAGTCTTGTAGTACAGAAACAAATCAAGAATGCTTGCACGAAAAAGCCATTCCGAAGCCATACGGAGGGATGCCGATCGATGAAAAGGATCGCCGAGATTTGTTTTTCTTTGACATGGATTGGATCGGTAAGGCCGAATTAGTTGTAACATAAAAAATGAAAATAATACGCGAGACGTTAAGATCCGTGAGATACATGATTTCTGTGCAGGGCCTGGATGGTGCGTACGTTATCCAACAAGTGGGCGACTTGTAACTTTGAGCGACTTCGAAGAGACCCTGGACTTGTTGCTCTCGTGGAAACATCACCACCAGACTCTGCAAAGAATTGTTAAACCTGCGTACAATCGTTTACGAGGGCAAAATATTTTACGGGGCTACCGGTCATTTCGGACACGCCAGCGAGACATGTGCCCAGATACGTTCTTCACCCCCGTTAAGAAGCAGAGAACTAGAAAAATCATCAAGGCGAATCCGGACGATGTTCACAAGGGCGATGACAATGCTGATCAAGACGATGATGTTTGATTTTAGCTCTTTCTACATATATACTTGATCTGATCCGCTCAAACCATTTAAAGCAGGCTTATGAAAATATCTTGTTCCTTTACTGCTTTTTCTCTAAAGAGACCGTCGGCAAAAAAAAGCCATGATAAAATTGTCCCATTTTTGGGCAATTCTTCGGCTGATCGTCCAAGCTGTTCATCATCCTGCTTGATCGGTAGAATATTTTTCGCCAAAAGCTTCTCCTGCAGCGAAAAATTGTCGGGCGAAGTCGGCGTGATTGCAACGCTAATGGAATCTACAATGAGTAAAATATGCAATTTATCCTTCCGTTAATGATCGATATGAACCAAGAAACCTGCTGAAATTTCAGCCGTGTACACAAAGGAACTTGGTAAAAAATTTACAAACAAGCTAACCTGATCTGAATGTACATTTTTCCCAAAAGTAATGTCGCATTCTGTGAAATTTTATAATACATTTATACACCAAAACGACAAATTGCAGCGACATTAATTTTTGGAAAAAGTGTACTTCTTTACACCGTCCCAGGACCGATCACAGAGCAGTATCTGATATTGTCCGGCGGAGGTCAACTGGAGTAAGCAAATATTCCAAATATAACACTTTGAGCAATGCAAACGCGCGATTCTGTAATAACGATTTCCAGGTACCAACAAGAAGGATAAACGTGTCATGTTTTCGATCTGTTTCATCCAAAAGTCTGTCATAAGCAGATTATGCACCGTGTTTCAAAAACGGGATGTTATATGGTAAGCTGCAAGGCATTCCCAGTCTACTGTAGTTTATGCTCGCTGTGACGCAGGATACACGTTTCTCAGAATATATTTTTCCACCACAGGTTACGTGGACATTCAGATTGTGCCATCTTAAGCGATGGATATATCTTCGTGTATGGAAAACCTGTATCAGGTCGCTGTCAACACCAGCAAGATCTATTCAACGGAGTTTGCTGTTCACGGATACGACAGCTCTGGTTGGCAATGGAAACGCACTAGTGCCTGTTTTCATTGCTCTAGTGATGACCCAGCATTCTTACAATCATTTGCCTGAAAACTTGAAAAATCATTACTTTATAGCCAGGCATGGCTTTTCGCTTGCAAATAATGCAAAGCTCATTTGCTCGAATCCCGAAATCGCGATTCCAGAGATCGGAGGACCCCTGAACACTGGTTGGGGCTTGCACGAACGCGGCAAGGAACAGGTCAAGAAGGTACAACTGTGCTAGTGGAAACTGATGGATGAGTATGCTGTAAGCAGTAACACATTACAGTCTGCGGAACTTCTAGCACAACACCTACAGCCCGAGAAGCATAAGCAAGTAGTCATTTTCTGCTCTCCCTTCGTTCGTACTCGACAGACTGCTGAAATCATCAGAAACGTTCTAAACGAGAAGCTATACAATGGAGCGATTGATTCCCCCACTCCTAACATCGAGTTGCGTGAACGTTTTTACGGCGAATTTGATATGACCAATGATGATAACTACAAGCTCTGCTGGGAGGATGATGCTGCAGCTCCAAACCACGGTGAACACAGTAGCAAGGGAATCGAATCGCCGAGCAGCGTATGTGACCGTACGACCCGTTTCATCTCGGAAGAAATTGAAGCCAAGATGGCAGACAAAATTGTCATCCTAGTAGCCCACGGTGATGTGTGTCAAATCATGCAAACAGCTTTCGTTAGGACAGAAGCTTGGCGCCACCGGGAACTGAGGCATGTTGACACTGCAGACTGGCGAGACATGGCGGATTCGTAGATGCAATATCGGATTATGGAACTGATTTATTTTCCAATGATTGTAACAAAGCTGTAGACATGACATTGTAAATCTTTGAGCAACCATCAATGCATTGTTCCAAAGCCTTTAGAGATTCATAAGTAAAAAGTTCTACAGTGAAATATAAAAGAGACATTACCTGAGAGATCTCCGTGGTATCTGTAGCACCTGTCTGTAGCAAATGTGTAACTTCATTTATCGATGGCATGTAGGATACCACAACAGACCCATCTTTCCTTCGTTCTTCTGCTTCGGTTCCGTCCATCAAGATTTTCTTGTCGACCAAAAGCTTGGGATCAATGAGTTACATAGCTTTTTAACGTGCAAAATAGTTACACCTACCGCTGAGCAAGCTGTCACTTGATCTATCATTTCTATACCCGCGTCTGCCAATGCAGTGCTTGAAGCGATGATAGCAGCAGCGAGACATGAACTTGTTCCGTCGTTTTCCAAAACAGTGATATATACATCGATTGCTGATTTGGGCAGTAATTCTAAGCGTACTGCGGGCGTGAGTGCCTGTGTCAAAACCTGAGAAAACCCTTTTTCTTCCGCGTCCTGGTGATTTCATCAAAAATCAATAAACTTTCAACGCACTTATCATTCTGTCCTTGTCCTACCCGCATATGCTGCCTTCGCTTCGTGCAGGAGAATGTTGCAAATTTGAGCTCGCAATTAAGTATTCCGTTACTAGAAAATCCTGCTCGCTTGAGCTGTCTTGGGCCGTAGCTGTTGTTGCATGTTAGCCACCGCTTTAGAACAGTTTGTTAAACCTTCATTCCTTACACTGCACAGACGACTTTTGTGTTTCCTGCTTCAATGTATGCAGAACCATTTGCCTGCGTTATTAAGCCTGTTTTCAAGACTAACGAGATGCTGTCAGTTGGAGTAGAATCGTGATCGTGATCCAAACTGCATACATATAGGTCGAAGATCTTCCACGCCTCGCTGATCTGCCCGTTTGTTATTGCTGTCCAAGATCTGTTGTGCTTGCTCTTGATCCACAAAGAACGGTTGTACACTAAGCTCTGGGCCGCAGACGCGTTTACGATCCATGTTGATAGAAAGTCACGAAGCAAAAGAAGAAGGAAATGGTTTGCAACCAAGTTAACTTTGCAACCCAGCTTCCATTTGTAATGCCAAGTGCCCCGGTTTCCTTGCAGGAAATAGACAACTATATTGGTATCCTTCTTCTTGTCTACCACATTTCAGTACAGGATCCTAAGACTACGCATTCAAAGAATTTGACAACTTTTTGTCGGACGATTTCGATGCGAACGCGTACGCAGAAGCGGTAGCAAATCAGACAGCTACGGACGATGGCACGGATGTAGCAACAGCACTCTCGAAACTATCCTTCAGTATAGAAAGTATAGATAAACAGATACAGAACGAGGTACGTTTTACAGTGAAAAATTAAAGACTCTTGATAGTTAATTGATTTTGAAGATTGGCTCCAAATACGAAATACTTTTGGACCAAGTCCGAGGGATCCGAGAACTCGAGACTGTGCTTTCTACTGTACAGGAAAATATAATAGAACTGAAGTCGTCGCTAAACAGGTTCTATTGAAACGAGGCTAGATCTATCAACCTGTTCTCACCATGGATGATAGGCTCGGTCAGAAAGTTCGAAATCCATACGAGCAACTTCAAACCTATAACCTTCAGCTGGAAAATTTACAATTAACATCAAGTCTTTTACGCCGCCTTCATCGTTTCCTTGTATTAATCCATCGACTCGAATCACAGCTTTCATTCGATGCTTCTGGAAAGGATGCAGCAGGATCTGTGGAGAAGGAAGGAGATATGAGGGCTGCTGCTTTAACCTTGCACGAGATTGGTTAGTGCCTGCGATGCATTCCTTAACTTTATACCGTACTTACCCGCGAAACAGATAATATAATGCAAGATCCAGAACTGCAGGGCATTGATATCCTGGAGAGCGAAAAGTCATTTATTGACAAGACAAGGGAGCAAATTGAAAAGGAGGCGCATAGACTAGTGTCAACAAGAAATCACTCGAATATGGCAGCCGGTCTTCAGATTCTGAAGAATCTAGGAAAAAGTTCTCCCAACCGATAATGACAATACCCATACTCCTGCAAACTTTTTTGTATATTACATAAAATTATATATATGGTTGGCGAATATTCTGTACGAAAAAGCAAACCGATTGATACGTGGCACCTTCACGCTTGTTTCTGCACTTGAAGCTGAATTACACAAGCAATGTCGGAATATACTTTCAGGTCAAACAACATAACGTTGTTTCCACAGCTCTTTCTCATCATGGCTCGCATGCGCGTCTCTGCTATCCTCTTGGCTCTGGTCGTCCTTCTAGCCACAGTTGGCTTTGTCTCCGCTAAAAAGGGTCCACTCGTTACCAACAAAGGTAAGTGCCTTGCAAGGTGGAACTATGTAAAACTCGGTATTCATCTCGAAGCTAGTCTACTTTGACATTAAGCAAGGTGATGAAGAACTAGGACGTATCGTTGTTGGACTATATGGAAAGGTATGTAGAAACCCTGCGAATGCTTTGTGATACTTTTTATTTATTTCTGAATCAATGAAGACTGTGCCAAAAACAGTGGAAAACTTTAGAGCATTGGCCACCGGTGAAAAGGGCTTCGGCTACAAAGGATCAAAGTTCCACCGCGTCATCAAGAACTTTATGATTCAAGGCGGCGACTTCACGAATGGTGATGGCACCGGCGGTAAATCCATCTATGGTACGTTGAGAATGCTAATAAAAGGTGTCATTGTTGCTAAAAATATTACGCGCAATAGGTAGCAGATTCGAGGATGAAAACTTCAAGTTGCGTCACACAGGACCCGTAAGACAATCTACAGTTATCATACAGACGATTACTGACATTCTTTTCTATTAGGGTGTCTTGTCAATGGCAAATGCTGGAAAGGACACCAATGGCTCCCAATTCTTTATCACCACGGTAACGACATCTTGGTTGGACGGCAGGCATGTCGTTTTCGGAAAAGTCCTTGAAGGCATGGATGTCGTAGAGAAGATTGAGAACACAAAGACCGGGTATTTTGATATTTATTTCCAGCAATGCATGCATACAAAGTTACTGACGTCCATTTTCCTAGTCGACGTGACAATCCATTGGTTGATGTAGTTATTGCGGACAGCGGCGAACTCCCGGTTGACGAAATAGAGCACATTGAACTTTAATTATTGGAGTAAACAACGATGCTAATATGTCCACTTTACATTGCCAGCTTCACGCGTGAGGGTAATGAGATGGTCGATGAATGAGAAAGCGTCCACACTTTGCTGGTAAAATTTTGAGCTGATATATTGTAACAGAATTATAAATGACAACCGTCTATGTTTACTTGATAAATGAGGCTGAAAGCAAAGTATGGCAACCAATACTACAGAATGACCGTGTTATCAAAATATGTGACAATAAAAAGAAGCGAGGGGAGAAGACATAAAAGGAGGGAGTGCTAATATTTATCTTACGAACTCGGTTTAAGAGAAAATTGTTCTATCGCCGCCTAAAAAAGGCAGGAGCTTCCATGCACAGAGACACAAAACAAAAGAAAAGAATTACAGAATACGATAAACAGACTATTACAATATGATTTGTAGTAATATACGAGGAAGATAAAGGCAATAGGACAGCTCATTCACCCCCGGACATGGTGTTCAGCCAATGAGATGTCGGCGGTAAAATAATGTTTTCCCAAATAAATATTTTATCAATATAATTAAAGCTCTTCAGAAAGGCGGAGGGGCTTGGATAGCTCAGTTGGGAGAGCGTTAGACTGAAGATCTAAAGGTCGCGTGTTCAATCCACGCTCCGAGCATCGTATCTCCTTGTCCCTTGTGGGACTTTACCTTTTACATCATTTTTGCGTAGTCAAGTTTTTACTGTTGTCGCGTAAAACACCTTTCCTTTTTGAATCCATTTCCATAGCACAAACCATTTAGATACTGCTAGTCCTTCCTTTTATTACTAGATGTCCGTAGAGCTAAAAAGCAGTATAAATATCCCCATTGATAAACGAATAAATACACACTTAACTATTACCCTCTTACTTCGTGATCTCTCCTTTGTGACAAGTCTCTGTGGTTCGTAGCGAAAGATTAGCGTTATGACACTGTCGTAACTGTCGTAACGCTTCTTGTTTACGTTACGAATCCACTCAGATAAACAAGAGAATGGACCACGAAGACACGAAAAGTCAGCGAGCAGAAAGTTGTTCTTTATTCTTCTATTATTCTCGAGTATTTATATCTTTTTTCTGTGCTTCGGTTTTATGTTCATATTGGGATAGCTATGAATATATAGGTATACAAGTGCGAAGGATATACATGTCAAAAAGGTAAGGTATCAAAAGAACGGCGAGGCAGCCAGAAAGGGAAGGAACCAAAGTCAGCCTACGACAAAATGCTATTATTTGCGGTATAAGCCCACAGAGATAATGACGAAGGAGAGATTATTAAGTAGATAGGTGGTTAAGTACTGCTTATTCTTTTGTTCGGAGAGATACTTATACTGTTACGTCTATTCGGTTTTGCGACAACAAAGGGAATGGTTAAAATGATATAAATGTGTTATGAGCAAGTGAACCGAGAGAATATGAACTTGACAGCCGGCGAAAGTGTCCAAAAAGGGAACGGACAAGTCAGTGCACAATATTACAATGTCTTTATGCTTTTGGTATCTTGCTTTTCGTTCGTAAAGCAGACTACAGGAAAGAGCACAGAGAACCACGAAGATAGAAGATATAGTTGGATGTTGTTTATTTTATTCCTTTTGCTATGTATTTATATTTTTCAGAACGGCCGAAATCAAAGAGGATATCATATGCAAAAAGGAAATAAAGAAGGCTATCACATAACAAAAGGGAAGAGGATAATTATCAGTGAAGTAGGCAAAATCTTGGATGCAGCGGTGACGAGTCCAGAAAAAAAGGGAAACTTCCGAAAGTCTGTGCACGAGGACAACAACTCTTCTATATTGTAACGCTGTTTGTTTTGCGCTATGAGCTAATCACACAGGAAAAAAAACGACAAAAACATGACGGCCTAATATGTTCTTGTTACTTTCTGCTCCGGCAAGTACTTATACATGCTTTTACATACAGAAAGTGAAGATAATACAATTCAGGTGGCTATGCCAGCATTAACCAATATAAAAAAATTTGCCTGAGCGTACAATCATGTGCTACTGACAAAAGACAAGTAACAGTGCAGTGCTTAAATCACATAAGCTTGCATTGATAATTGGTATTCGCAAAGTTCTCAGAGTTCTTATTGTTATGTCTCCCGCGAAAGCTTTCCGCCGTTTCGTTGTTACTTGTTCTCTGTTCTTCTCCTTTCAAGGCCTTCCTGGAAATCTTACCAACTAAGCGACGCAGAGTGATATCTTTTTGAGTAGTCGCTCATTACTGCCAAAATATCTCAAGGTTGGAGTCTTCAACTTCCGCTGTGTGTTTTCTGATGTGTATATCGTACGTTTGTTGACCCATGCCGTTCGTCCAGGTCTTCTGGCAGTATCCATATGTGATGCTGCCGTCCACCCAACAATATGATTCAACTTTCTCATCAGATATGCATAATAGCGAACCTTGCTAACTCTGTTCTGCCGATGGCACCAATAGCGACGATATTGATACAATGCATTTTACAGGCGTTGGTTTTGTAAGTTGCGTCGATGACAGACACTTCGGTGAACCGTCTCATTTATTCGATGTTAGCAGGGAAAGATGGAGAGGACTGCTTTTATGGTGTCCGAAGCAATCCTCATATATTAAGCAGCTGTCTCGTGTGACCTAACTGTTGTTGTAAACGATCAGCTAGCTGGCGGCGATCTTGACGAATCATCACAGTGAACGTGTTGCTAAGCGATGGTGAGAGCTCTTGGAGTTATCTCAGCCAATTGAAGCAAGCACTTCTAACTGTGAATAGCGTGCGATTGTCATACTCGTTGCTCTTTTACTGCTCTTTGGAGCTTTCGTCTTCATTCTGTTGTTTGGAGAGTCTCCGCGTTTAAGGCAAGCGTCACTTATGACAGATTCAAACAGAAAGGCTGATTATGCAATAGGGATGGTCCGTTCGGGAAAGCCCATAGGGTGTTGACTGTCAACGTGCCAGAGAAGACAGTGTAAGAAAAAGTCTAGCTGACCGACGGACATGATACTCGAGTGCTAACCAAATATTAGTCGCGCGTTGAAGCGAGTTCTCGGCCCAAAGTACTGGAACTGGCTTGCAACTGCGTGGAAATATTGTTTTGAATCACGAAACCCATTTTTACAAGTTTTCTTTGTGATTCTAACCAGTGGAGCCATTGTACTCTTTTTAAAATATGGTTTACCTCATGTTCCTGGTATATACCTTGGTAGTGTCCATAGGTAGTCAGAGAAACATGCAAGATTTGGCTGTAATCTGATATTCACAACTCGTTTTCCAGTGTAATCATACCTCTACAGATTTTCTGGCTTTATATATCCTACTACATCGCCTGCGCTGCTGATCCGGGCATTATTACAAAGGACAATGTGGATAACTTTCTGGAATATTTCCAGTACGATGGTATCATATATAAACCAGGTAACGAATGCAGGACCTGCAAAATTGTAAAGTAAGTGTATAAAAACCAAGGTACTCGAAGGCTTCGTTAACAGATCTCGCAGACCGGCGCGATCGAAACATTGTTCACTCTGCAACGCGTGCGTGGGACGACTAGATCACCACTGCGCGTGGATCAGTAGCTGCGTTGGCGTCAACAATCACCGATATTTCCTCCTCTTTTTATTTACCCTGACTGAGTTTTGCACGTACGGTGCGTATCTATGCTTCCAAATATACCGCGGATTTATCATCGAGTGGCGACTGGACAAGGCATATATTTATGATTCGAGTAAAGGCACACAGGTGCCGTTATCATTCCGGAAAGCCATGATAGTAAGCTTTAGTCAAAACTTCAAATGGCTGATTTGCAGAAACTCATGCGATTACGTGCTGTAGCATATCCTTCAGAAAGATCGGATAATCGGTTCCATTGGTATTCTAGCCACAGTGGCAGCTTTTGTAGTATTCCTGTTCCTTCTGTACCAGTAAGTTTTGATATACGGTTATGTATAGAAGGCGTATCTAAATCAGCGTTCGCTCAGGCTATACTTGATTGGCATCGGAATGACGACAAACGAGGCGTTCAAGTGGGAGTTGGTGGAGGATGCTATTGACCGCGGCGATCTTTTCGTGCAGGAAGAAGACCCCGACAAAGAGTTTGTATCGCACAAAGTCAAGCAACGTAGTAGCAAGAAGACTGGAGCAGAAGGAAGAGGAGACAAGAAATGGCGACGGATTGATAGTCTTGAAGAGGTGGATAATATTTATGATCGCGGGTTTGTGGGTAACTTGGCTGAAGTGCTGTTTCCGCCGGACGTCATACGACGAAAAAAGCGGTGAAACATTGTCACTCTGCAGATCACACACATGCAACGCTATCAGCGCGCTTTTCCGCTTTTCCTTTTTCTTCACCTCTTTTTCCTTTTTCCCTCACTCACTTTAAATAATGGTTGGCGATTGTTGCCTTATTCTTATCCTTATTTTGCTCCCACCTCTCGGTGTCTTCCTTATGAAAGGATGCGATGCCGATTTTTGGATTAACGTGTATGTACTTTTCTTCCTGTTCTTTATCTTGTCTGTTGCAGGTTTTATACAGTTGCTAAGAAAAAAATGTTCGTGTCGTTTTTCTAGCTGCTTGACAATTCTCGGCTACATTCCAGGTAAAGCCTATTTCATTGCATGTTGGTGAGATAATAGTAATAACAAACATGCAATTGCGTATTTTCAAGGCCATTTGCATGGTTTCTATGTCCTCATCAAGGAACGCGAAAACCGTCAAACACAAGGCATCCCATATACCCAGGCTCCCCCGCCAGGCTACGGATCTGTATCGAACGCAAAGCAGCCCCCAACCGCTTAACATTTGTATTCAGTCTTTCAGTGTACCATGCTGGAATAATAAAGACGACTGCATTCAGCTACGCTTGGCGGACCTTTGCCAAGATTGCCATGGCATCCTCAAGACAATTCTGAGCGATACATACACTTTCTTCTCGCTGCTTCTGTTACTTACGTATATGCATACACCATCATGGGTTTTATTTACTATCCATTATTGTTTTGGAACGATTCGCGGTTGCGTTCAAAAGTGTTTATACTCCTCCAGTTACATCAAGCGCAAATTTTCTTCCTCGTGAAACTTGTCACTTTTGCTGTGCCTTTTGGTAGTAGGATACATGGTAAACGGTCAAAGCAAGTCAGTCTTATGCTCGATCTTTATAGACTCTGTGATCTATTAAGATGTTTCAGCTTTCTACATCGTAATATTGGGCACATCGAGAGCATTGGAATGTTTCGGCGCTAGATTCTCCTAGCATCGGATGTATCCTACATGTTCATGACTACATTAGCATATAACGCTTTACATTAATCAGTTTAGTATAATTTGTATCCATTGGTTTCTTTCAGCATAGGTGTTTAGAGTCTTGCAGTAGGGTCCGTCCACCCCGAAAAGGAAATCGCAACAATTTTGCGGCGACCTTGAGGGGAAGCAGAGCGAGCTCCTCGGGACTGCCCACAATTGTTTCCCTCTTCATTCCATCACCATGCTTTCGGCTGTACGAACCGCCGGTCGCCAATACGCCGGAACTTTCTCAGCATTGCATGCTCCTCAGCGAGCACTTGCTCCCGTCACCGTTCGTTCCTACGCAACCGCCAAAAAGAAGAGTAAAGATCCACGAAAGGATCCAAATGCTGTTGAACTCGCAGAGGCCGTTCGCATTCTTAAAGCTTTCGAAGTTGGCGAGCCCACACATACCATTGAAGCACACATTCACTGCAAAATCGAGAAAGGAACACAGATAATTCGTGGCTCGGTAATACTACCTCGAGCGATCAAAGAGGAATCAACCGTGCTGGTGTTTGCAACCGGCAAACAGGCAGAGGACGCAAAGAAGGCCGGCGCACACTACGTCGGCGGTGAGGAGCTCGTTGAAAAGGTTCGAGAAGGCGAAATCAAGGACTTTGACAAGTGCATTGCCACCCCTGCCATGATCCCTCACGTCGCTAAAATTGCTCGTATTTTGGGTCCCAAAGGTCTCATGCCTACTGTCAAGAAAGGTTAGTCAAAAAAGGGAGGTGCGATATGAGAAGACATGCAGTGATAACTGATTGAGGATAACAGGTACCGTGACCGACGACGTGGCGACAGCTATCCGTACAAGCCAGAACTTGTTCGACTTCAGAGCTGATAAAAATGGCGTTTTGCATACTGGTATGGAAAGGACATCGCGTTTGCTAGGGCTAGACCATTAACTCTTTTTTTTTGCGAATAGGTGTTGGAAAGGTCACGTTTACCGCTGAAGAGGTTGAAGGTTTGTCAATATGAGAGTTGAAGGTGCTCATGATCGATGAATCTCACTTATTCTTTCCATTTCTTGTAGCAAATTTGAAGGCTATCATGAAGGAAATGCGAGCATTCGGCAAGGCCAACAACTTGAAATGTAAGTTTATTGCACAAAAGTTTAGATCAACTCAAGCTAAGTTATTATTATCTTGTTTCCTTAGCAATGATCCACAGCGTTGTTCTGTCATCAACCCGTGGCCCTGGCCTTCCCATCCTTAGAGGAGCATTATTATAATAGACTAGTAGCATAAATGTTTTCTTTTGAATTTCGCTCTTTGCGCTCAAATATTTAATGTTAGCATGCACTTGCAGGTGGCGCCGTAAGCTGAAGTGAGGCATTCGCTGGGCTAGAGTGTGAGTTAGTAGGGGGGACATTGAAAGTGAAAGTGTGACTCTCGGTGTGTGGCTTTGGTACCATTTTGGGTGGGAGGGCCCCAGTTAGGGCGGATGTGGGCAGGCAGGGGCAGTGCCGTTGAATTTATTTTCTTTTCAAACAAATGGCGTCCCCGCTGCGAAGTGTGGCTCGCAAAGCCTTCAATGTAGCTCCACGAATAGCGACGTCTTACCGGCCCTTAAGCACCACCAGTGTAGCTGCGTCGTCTCACGGCTTGACACGGTTAAAGGAGTTCTACGACAGCACATTGGCCGAAGATCTTCTTGTCCTTACATACGACCATGCGAAAGCGGCACCACTCACCTCCAAATTCCCCGACATTCAGGCAAAAATCGACAAAGCTCTCAATCCGCTCGAGGAAGCACCCGCGAAGCAGGTGCATTCTGGAGCGCCTCGCACTAGAAAGGGCGGCAAACCTGTCAAACCAATTCCCCCACCCAAGAGCGCTTCTACAGTCCCTGGTCTAGAAAAGATAACTATCCACGCATTCGTCAAAGAGGCGGTCTCAAACAAGGGCAATCTGCTATCTGCCTTTATGGCGTTCCAGAGCATCACTGCTACACGCCCTGAAGTCGTCTATGCTAGAAAATCCGTCGCCAGCTGGAAGTTACGGTAAGGAGGAATTATTGGGATTATCTCCGTATGTGTGTCTGACGGGAATGGGATCAATAGCGAGGGTATGCCTATTGGAGTCAAGGTGACCTTACGTGGCGAGGAAATGTATCAATTCATGGACAAATTGGTGGAAATCGTTTTACCGGGTTTAAAGGAATGGTCTGGTCTTCCTATTACCTCCGGTGACGGTAATGGCAATATTGCTATGGGCTTCCCGCCATCAGCGCTGGCGTTATTCCCGGAAATCGAAGGTTCCTTTGAAGTGTATCCCAAGTTGACCGGTTTCGACGTCGTCTTCAACACCTCTGCCTACACCAACACCGAAGGTCGCCTCTTACTCTCTGGATTCTCAGTACCATTCAGCTCAAAGAAGAAATAGATTCTGCATTCCTCTGTTGTTTTCTTGTACTCTAAAGATCTTTATAATCCCATCCTAAAAAAGTTAACCTTGTACAAAGTTTCCGAAGTGCGTATCTTTAAACTTGGATGTATCAATTACGTGTTATCTGCTAGCAAAAAGTTTAAAAAGCAATGAAGCTCGCTGAATGGATAGAAATAGAACAATATGAACAGCATACTTCGCGCAGTGAACAATAGGCATGTCTCTGCCTCTTCGTTGCCAGATAGCAGAGGAGCGAGTTGCATGCCGTGACTTGAAAATTTCTCAGCTGCACAAGAGGCAATGGGCGGGCCCGATTGCATTTTTCGACATTTTTTCTCTTTGAACACAGAGCTCAAATGATCATTCCAGTGCGCTGCTTCTCCTGTGGCAAGGTCATCGGTAACAAGTGGGACAACTACATGTCTCTCCTGCAGGCAGATTACAGCGAAGGGTATGAGAAAGATCTCTATCTGTGCTAGATCTAAATGCTGACACCTTTGATGTTTTCTCTCGTCCATTCAGAGAAGCACTGGATGCACTAGGTCTTAAGCGATATTGCTGCAGACGTATGGTTCTCACTCACGTCGATCTTATTGAAAAACTGCTGCATTATAACCGTAAGTAGATTTACTTCTTATTCTTTACATTAGCTTGTCCATTCTGACGATTGTTCCAAAATAGCATTGGAAACCGAAAAGTCTCGCAACGCCGCACGCAGACAAGTCTAAACGGCTATTCGATCTGCTTTTTATCCTTTCCTACTTTTGTGCATTTATGTATACGCGAAACCTTGTCATGTGCATTTCCCTATTTTTTACAAATACAACGGCTGGAGAAGAATGCCATTTTGTGCATAATTATAGCTCTGCTATGCGCTAAACGAATACCAGATGGCCAGTCCGATTATCATGGGACTCAGTACAAGCGACAGTCCGGTCATGCAGCAATTGAGCCATCCAAATATCCAAGGCGACGTTACCGACATGAACTGAGACTCAGGGTCTCGGGGGCCTCCTTGCTTTGTACGAGAACACTGGCGCCAATGTATCCACGCACCGATCCACCACAGCGGGAAGCAGACAAACCCGCAAAGAAATAGCAGCGAGGAAATAGCGAATGTATTGGACACTGAGTAGAACTGGAGGCAACAACGCTCGAAGATCCAAGATCGTTGCTTGTAGATCATGGCTACAGCGCTGTTGCCGCTGACTTGGACTGTCTGCTTTCCCGACTGTCCACACGAATTGTGCCAGAATGCTGAGAATTGAATGGATTTCAAGCGCGTGGACGATGGTGCGAATTTGGAGAGTGGTGTGGAAAGGGATGATAGATCGGAAATAGTTGGAGGGTGGTAGTAGTATCGATTAGATTTCGGCTCCTTGTCGCTGTCTGCTGTACCTGTCGGGGAAGACGAGCTGTTGTATACCTTGGCTCGGTGCTGCTTCTGTCGAGGGTGATGCTGAATCCAGCTATAAAACCAGGTGCCGTCTGTGTTTGCTCGACCTTTTTGCTTGCGAGACTTGTAGCCTGGATCTGAGTGTCGGTTCCGCGCTTGCGATGTAGTATTATCTCCTTGCCTTACATCGTCGTCGTAATTTTGTATCACCGGGTATTTTGCGTAGATGATATTCATGCTCGAAGTACTGCAATCAGAAATACTGCTGAAATCATCGTACAAGGTCTCTGGCATCGGAGTGCACTGGATACCCTCGTCAGATATATGTACGAGCATAGACGACCGCACCGAAGAGTACGAATGCAGTGTTCTTTGAGGAGGAAGAGGAGGATGCCACGTTAATGACGTTGCCGATTTAAACGCAGTCAAGATATGTGCTAAACTGCGTCGCCTCCTCCTCGGCTGCTTTTTCAGTAGGGGTCGCTGGTGTTTCTCTGATGGATTTGTGAATCTATTGACTTCCCGTTCCAGTACGCCAGGCGACGCGAATGGAAACGTTCGTCTTTTATGCATGAAAACATTTGACAGACGTGCGCGTCTTTTACGTAGACGCCTCCTCTGCAGAGATTCCGAAAGCGTGGATAATTTGGCGCTGATGATACTCAATCGGCTGGCACTGCTTTCGGTACCTTTACCGTTGCTGCTGCTTTTCCTTTTTTCCAGGTATCTTTGCATTCTCTTGGACTGGAATGGGATGCTGCTGGACGATGATGACGACGCGCAAGCATCCAAAGAAGTATGAGCGACGCTGCCGGTGACAGCATATCCGTTCCCATTGTCAGATGCACTTGTATCCGTCGTTTCGTTCAAGTTTTTCTTCCTATCATTGTCGTGTGTCATAGACTGTCCGCGTTGTCGGCTGGAACCGACTGCTGGCTGGTGGCCAGTCGATTCTTCTTCGCTGATGCTTTGTCGCCGTTGTTTCCCTTGGGGATCATGATTTGTATCTCGATGCATTTACTATGTCAAATTTTGGGAGCAATAAGTTGCAGCAAGGAGAAGAAAGAGCGAATATCAAGAAATTTTGCCCATTCAGGCCACGCTTCTCGCTGGACGTAATGCAGATCACTGCAAACTGTATATCAACCCCCTTACCGGAATGGACATTTTGCCACCGCGGTGCTGTGCCTTGAAGCTGGGCACACTCCTTATCCTGCGTGATTGATTGAGCAATAGGGAATTAAAAAAGGCACTGGGTGCAATGCGACGTATGCAACAGTTCGCCACACTTTCCTTTTCCATATTTATATTCACCAAACGCCTTTTCTTCACAACACTGCTGGGAAAACGTCGTTGTTTCCGTTACGTTCCATAAGCTCGGATTGAACTCTGAATGACTGGCTATTCATCCACTACTATAGCCGCTGTATGCCACCCTGGACCAAGAATCGATGTTGATCTAGCATTCTAAATATGTACATCTGTAAATGCATCAAGAAATATGTCGTATTCTTTCGTGAACGATTGACATGCAAGAATATTTATTTTTCTGTATACGAATCCCCCCGTGTATACGCGATAATCTCAATTAACGACCGACAGTCCACTTTTGGATAGAAATTTCTCGATCATCAATTTACATAACTCACATTTCACTGCCCAGGAGATTTTCGACAGCTGCCCTTGGCACCACCGAGCACTTTGCTGGGAATGTTAACGCTCAAGTCTCCATCGACGGGTCCATTTTCCTGATAAGCATCTGTCAAGTTTCTCAGGGACCTTCATCCATGTGATGGTTGTTGGCGCTGGGTGGCTCCTGCGCTGATTACCCCACACTTTTTTCATGGGCATTGCACGGAGTGAGAGAGACAGAGGTATCATGCCATAATGCATAAAATAGAAGCATGTTCAGTTGCACGGTAGCAAGGCTAGTAGCTGTTCGCCGAGATATTGGCAATCTTTTAGTCTGTGTCCTGTTACTACTGATGAAAAATACAATGGATTATCGGAGATCACATGCTTGCAAGTGATCTCCTCTCCGCATGAACGATATAGACCTTCGGAACTCGATCTGCTGCTTCTTTCCTCATTCCCTGCAATGTCTCCCCTACCGGAAACCCTCGCTGTAGTTCCTCTTGAAAATAAGGTGCTACTGCCCGCTGTGGTGTTGAAGATCACCATGCGCGGCCGGGAAGCGTCTACGCTTACTAGACGTTTCTTTCGACCGGCAGACCAGCGCAAGGGCGCCCATCTCGCGTGTATTCCTTTGAAGCAGCTGCCGTCCGATGATCCCAGCGCAACTTTGACTGAAGAGAAAAGCGTCATTGTGCCCAGCAAGGACAAGATCTCGGCGTCAACCGAGGAGCAAGAAGAACTCGAGTCTGGACTTGTCAGAAAGGAAGACGTCAAGAGGCTGTATGAGTATGGTTGCGCAGCACGTATCCTGCGTGTACAACGGTCTGGACTAGGAGTTGTCTCGGTCTTTATCGAAGGCATAGCACGCTTCCGCGTTGACAGGATTGTCCAGGACAGCTCAACAGTCCTCGCCAAAGTCAAATACATTGAACAACCCACACGCGAAATCAAGACCGATGATATGAAAGATGAAGCTATCGCTTTCAAGGCACTCTGCCGGGAATTCCTGACCAAGATGAGAGATTTGCAGATGCCCGATACCCTTGTCCAGCAGCTCGGAAAGCTGGTAGATAACGTCTCACCCATTGTCCTTGCGGATATGCTAGTTTCAGTCATCGAAACTTCGTTCGACGAAAAGCTGTGGATGTTGTCCACAACGGATGTCAAGGAGCGGCTGACCAAAATGTCAGAATGGATGACACGACAACTACATGTAAGCAGACGACAAATAGCTTATAAGTCATACTCGAGATGGCAAAATATTAAGTCTATCATTAGGTGCTCAAGATTTCGGAGCAGATCCATTCCAGCATTGAAGGCAAGCTGAACAAACGGCAGAGAGAGTTCTACCTCCGCCAACAGGTCCGTGATCCAATATGGGAATTCGGATTACGAGAATCTAATTACAAACTGGATGTAGCTCGATGCAATCAA
This sequence comes from Rhizomucor pusillus, assembly GCF_041956525.1. Lineage (NCBI taxonomy): Eukaryota > Fungi > Mucoromycota > Mucoromycetes > Mucorales > Lichtheimiaceae > Rhizomucor > Rhizomucor pusillus. The sequence continues at coordinate 196,941 of NW_027192164.1, read as the reverse complement.
GAAAGAGCTCGGTGAATTTGATGGTCCAGGTGATGGAAAAGAAGAAGATGATATTGGCCAACTGGCTCGAAGACTATCCGAGGCGAATTTGCCCCAGGAAGCTTCCAAAGTAGCCCAGCGCGAGCTAAAACGTATAAAAAAGTTGCAGCCTTCCTCCAGTGAATGGTCAGTCCTCCGCAATTATCTGGAGCTGATGGCTGATTTGCCATGGAGCAAGAAATCCGACGAAGTGCTAGATATCCAGCGCGCCAAACAGCAGCTAGAAAATGATCATTACGGGCAAGTATTTACATTTTCCCACGCATTGCTTAATTTCATAGACGATTCTGACATCCCATCGCTTTGCTTGCTAGCTTGGACCATGTCAAGAAGAGAATTATCGAGTATTTGTCTGTAATCAAGATCAAGGGTGATTTGAAAGCGCCAATTATCTGCTTCGTGGGCCCTGTAAGATTTGCGACCCCTTTCTTCATACGTGTATTGCACGCGGCTTAATTTTGAATGTATTTAGCCCGGTGTAGGAAAAACGTCCCTTGGAAAGTCAATAGCAACTGCTCTTTCAAGGGAATTCCATCGTGTCTCACTGGGCGGTGTCCGAGACGAAGCAGACATGCGGTAGGTTCATTAAGGTTACTGTAATTGGCATAGGTGTTAAGTATGCCGATAGTGGACATCGTCGCACCTATGTTGGAGCAATGCCTGGCTTAATAATTCAAGGTCTTCGCAAATGCGGCGTAAACAATCCCTTGTTCTTGTTAGGTAAAGATAGCAGCTGCTTTAACGAACGCGAAACTCATAGTTAATAACAATATCATTCTAGACGAAGTTGACAAGCTCGTTCATTCAACTTACTACGGTGATCCAGGTGCGTGAAATGGGAACTTGATATCTACCACCGAAAGCGACGTTTAATCTTATCAACTTTCAATATTTCAGCTGCTGCTCTTCTGGAAGTCCTTGACCCAGAGCAAAACAACTCGTTCTCTGACCATTATCTCAACGTTCCGTTTGATTTATCCAGCATTCTATTTATCGCCACTGCCAACTCACTCGAAACCATCCCTGAACCACTTTTGGATCGCATGGAAGTCATCCATCTGAATGGTTATACCTTTGAAGAAAAACTCCACATTGCACGATCGCATTTGCTGCCTAAGCAGGCCAAGGCACACGGCCTGGAACCGGATCAAGTGATTATTTCCGATAGCGTACTTTTGAAAATTGCAGAAAACTACACTCGCGAAAGCGGCGTGCGCAGCTTAGAACGAACCATTGCCGCTGTCGTCCGTGCCAAGTGTGTAGAGCTCGCAGAGCTACGGGAAACTGGCAGGGAAAAAGAATACAATCCTAACGTTAAACTAGAAGATGTAGAAGAGTTCCTTGGAGTATGTGAAGCTGCTGTTTAATGTCAATAGTCTGCGAGGTACTAAATATTTTTGTAGATACCCACTTTTGAAAAAGAAGTCGCCGAAAGGGAACCGTATCCCGGTGTTGTCACCGGTCTCGCATACTCTGGAAGCGGTAACGGTGGTATCCTATTTGTGGAATCGACCAAAATGCCTGGCAAAGGAGAGTTACAATTGACAGGCAAGTTGTAGACCCAATTCCTTTGAATATTGCTTTAGAATAACCATTATTTTCATGTGCTTAGGATCGCTGGGTGATGTTATAAAGGAATCTGCTCAAATCGCGCTTTCATGGGTGAAGGCGCATGCATACCTTTTGAAGATCGCGCCATCGAGACACACTAACATTGTAGAGAACTACGATATACATATCCATGTACCTGGAGGTGCTGTGCCAAAGGACGGACCTAGTGCCGGTAAGGTTTTGCCGCAAAAAAACTTGATAACAAAAGGGAAAAGGAGAATAACCAAATATGTCTCGGTATTTCAAAATTAGGTGTGACATTGGTCAGCTCGCTTGTGTCCTTGTTCTCTGGATATTGTGTCAAGCCTACAACCGCAATGACCGGCGAGATTTCTTTACGAGGACAGGTGCTGCCCGTCGGTGGAATCAAAGAAAAGGTTATTTCTGCACACAGGGCAGGTATCAAGAAAATTATCCTTCCATATCGCAATCGCAAAGACGTTGAAGCGGATGTACCTCAAAGTATCAAGGATGATATCAAGTTTGTATATGCAAAGACTATCTGGGATGTCCTAGAGTCTGCTTTGGTTATTGGAGAAAACATGTCTGAGAAATGGACTGCTCGGGCATTTGAAAGCCATTTGTAAACTTCTCCTTCTGTAGCTCGTCTTTATTTTTTTAATGTAATTCAAAGAAATCCAATATAAACATGTTATTGAATGACGACCTTCGTAATCAGGCTTGCTTTTTATTTTGTCATGATGTAACGGAGTTTATCAGGAGAATACTTATAATTGTCTGCATACATTTTCCTTTGGAATTTGGGTGTCTTTTGCTCTTGCACGTAGTAACTCCATCCTGAAGAATGTTTAGCAAAATGGAATGGCAAGCTTATTTGAAGCCTTGTCGCTTACCTTGGCGTTCAGCGAATCGAATTGCGTCTTCTTTAGTTTTGAATTTCATCTGCAGGCCTTGCTGATAATCCGAGCTTTGATAAATGTTAGAGAATGAAAGGATTTATTGATAGAACCTTGCATTTTTTTTACCTTGATGCCCATCCGATCAATGGGTTTTCCCATCGATCGCCGTCTTCCAAGATTTCAAAATCGATACGCCAGTGGCGCGTTCCCTGCTTGCCGGACTGCGTGGCTGTTTTAGCAGGCTGGAATATGCGCACAGATCTCTCCGTGGTCAATTCCTCTAAAGTATCCAATGCTAAGTTTTGACGATTCTACAGGTGATTAATATATCCAACGTACCCGGAGCTCCGGATATCGCTTCAGCAGGCGTAATATGCCGTTCTTCCTGCGCTGGTGTAACTTCCGCGTCTTGCTTTCGTGCATTCTCAAAATCGCGGACGACGGCTGACATTGTCAATCGTCGCAAAGGAATCGTTGCGATCCGCTTAGCAGATTGCGTGCGAAGGATAGTAGAAAGCGACTGCAGCGACATGAGGTTAGATCGTTCTCAAGAAAGAGACGAAGCATTATCCCTTTCTGACGTTTATGCAGCCCAAAAGCCGCCGATGTCCGCCAAACGGCGATCCCTTCAACCCAGACAAATATGGTATCGCTGGGGAGAGCTGACAATAAATACTGCTGCCAGCGGTGGTGGTAACGACGAGAATTCAACAAGGAGAACGAAATCTCGAATGTTGATGAAAGCTGAGATATGGTAGACAGGATGTCAAAAGGAAATGCAAATACCTACATCAAGACAGAACACGTCCATCATCACATTTACTAAAGCACTTTTCTGCTCAAATAAAAAATATTATAGAAGAAGAAACAATATCAAAAGAAAGGGTTCTATCGATATTACGTACTGAACCAGATACAGCTGCAGTGCAAGTCCTCTTTGGATTTTTCATTGACACGTATTTCCATTTACGCCCACTGTGCACTCCAACTTGACCTTTTGACCGCTGCTGGCGAGTTTTGCTGCCAGAGGTTCTTGAGCAAGAGCGGAAATGATCGCTCGACTCTCTGCTCCTCCAGGGAGCTTTGAAGAACGGGTCATATCTGCCTGCAAGCTCTTCAAAAAAAGGGAAAGCTAATGTGACCTGTCGACAGAGAAGAACAGGACATCATGCAGCCTTTTTTTTCCTTTGTCAAATTTGATAAACTTCGTTATGTTGCCTGCATGCTGGCCCGTCAAACTTTGATCAAACGTGTCAGCATATCGTGCTCTTATTTGTATGATTGCTGACGATGTTACTTCACCAAGTTCTCCCCGGGTCTTTGATAGCTGCGCCTTGAGTTTTTCCTTTCGACTTACAACGCCCAGCATCTTCTTGCTTGACTGGGCTGCTACGAAAGCCTGCTGCATGTGCGCTCCTTTCGATGCGTTTTCAGTTCTCTCTTGATATAAGATACGCAGACTCAATCATCTTGTAAAGACTTTTGGATGCGTGGCCTGTTTGCTGTGACCATATATACAGAAATATTACCAGAATGTGCCGGTTCTCAACTTCTCTCAACTTTGCCCGCTTTTGCTCCCAGACAAGCTGGCATGCAGTGCTTGGGCATGCACATGCACCACCGTTGCAACATTTGTATAGCTCAGTGTGATTTTTTACCGTTTCCAGGCAATTGTATCCTGGATACTTGGATCAGAAAATTTTGCCTTGAGGGGCGAAAGTACTTTTTCTCTACGAAAGTGCATAGACTGATCTTCTTGACAAAACGGACGGGAAGCGAACCTTTGGAAGCTGGTCACCCTCCAAAAAACTATAAATACCCCCCCTTTTCCTGCCTTTTTTCCCACTTTTTCCACAGCAAGGCAAAAGCGGTAGTCCCCCCCACATGGACGGCACCCAAGGTACATGCTAGCCATGCTAGCATTTCTGTAGGTCCGGGGGACGCGTTCACCCGTATGCAGCGACCTCGCATCTAGCTTTTCAACCGCTTTTCAAGACGGGCCACGATGATGCGACCAGTAGACGGGTGGGCGCGCGGACTGACTAGTGCCGCTTCCTCGTGGTGGTCCCTGGATATATTGTTGACTTCTTGTCGACGTGAACCAAACGGCACTACTTCTTTAGCATGGAAATCTTTTGTCTTTTAATAAACATTGCTTTTGACTTTAATCTTTTCATCTTCTTGTCTTCTTTTACAATAATGAATAAAGATAACTCTTGTAAATAGTACTCTTCGTCTGCTTTGCTTGTCTTGTCTTGCATGTACGTTGCGAGTGTTGTGTGCTTTGAGAGTGTCTGTTTACATTGTTTGGTCCACAAGATTGCTTCCATGCAATCTCCATTGAACGTGTGATCACAATGCACAATGCACAATGCACAATGCACAATGCCCGTTTGCTTTCACGCCTTTCTGTTCTTCTGTTTCCTTCTGTAGACTGTTGTAAAAGGCGTTTGAAGCGTTGGGTCAATCAACAATGTCACTCTGGCAGTCAAGATAGACTTTTGCCTGCCAGCAGTGGATGGAGCTTCTATCGCGAGACAGGTTCTTCTTTGCAACGTTTTGTGCAAGAGCTGCTGTCAACGCGTTCCATGACTATTGCCAGCATTGTTTTCTAGGCCTTTGAAGCTTCTTCTTGACCTCGATTCCTTACGCTGGCTGCTGCTCGCTACTACTGTCAAAATCTCTTTCTAGGGGGCGCAGTTTCACGTGGCTACGAAGAATTTTTCTCGTTTTCCCAGCCCCCATATCATCACTTTCCGTTTCTTCATGCTTCAAGGATTCCGTACGGACGTCGTACAATGATTATGCGTTTACATGGAATGTGAGTGCACGGACGCTCTTCGGATCATCAATTTAAAGACCGAACATCGATGCCACGCGCCAAACTATTTCGGAAGATGGACAATTCTACTGATTAATCTTGTTGCAACCCATGCGCACACGTTAAAGCTTTAGGGCTAATGTGTTTATATATTTATAGGACAGTGCTTTGAAATGGATACAGACTGGGATGAGCTTATGTATACAGCGAGCGGTACAAAATATGCTAAAGCTTATATATATGGACGGCGTCGCAGTGGGTGATATTGAATATACAGAACACACACTATTTCATGGACAATTCGTCTTAGATCTGCGGATGACAAGGGACCGATGAGCCCAAGCATGTATTATTTTGAGCGTTCCCCAGAGATTCCAGCTCAGAGTATGCCCAGCACTCCTCTTTCTGAGTCGACCAGGGAATATGCATCGCAGCGGCCGAGGACGATGAACAAGGCGATGCAGGCTGCTGCTGCTGCTGCTGCTGCTGTTGTTGTTGTTGTTGTTGTTGTTGTTGAACAAAGGGTATAGAGACGGCTTGTGTCCAGTCTGCAAGGAAATGGTAGTAGCTAGGGGCGAAAATATTTGCAGCGGATATAAGTGGTTGCTGCTGCTGCTGCTGTTGCTGATGGTTCTCGATCATGCTTGTGCTCGTACTGGTGCTAGTGCTGCCGGCAGAGCTCATCGATTCGCGCCGCACAACCGCCTGGTGTTGTTGCATCATCTGCGTATTGATAGTTGAGCTTGACAAGGAGGGAGTCATGGACTGCTTCCACGTTGAAAAGACTGGTGGAGGTGTCAAGTGCTGTTCCATTGCTTGGTGAAAAAGTTGCCCTCCTCCTCTCGTGTGATGGACTGGCATGTAAGGCGGCGGCGGCGCGTCCGTGGTAAGGTAATCGAGCATGGAAACCGAATTGGTACTGGCTGGCTGCGGTCTTGACAAGTCCACGGCAACAGGAAATGCAGCTGGCGTTGAATGCTGTTGCTGTTGCAGATCAAAGTAAAACGTTTCGTCCTGCTGAGGCGCATTGCTATGCATCCACGACGCTGTTGGATGTGGAGTCGAATGTGACCTAATTGGCAGCATTGTTTGTTGTGATGGTGGATAACCACCTCGCGGGGTAGTAGCAGGTGACGATGATGATGACGACGGCGGCTGATGCACAATACTACGCTTTACTTGGTACCGTGTGCCTGGCATACGAAGGTGCACCTGTGCCACGCCAAAGTAGACGCGCGCCGGCGCGGGCAAGTGCGAGTCATGGATGGTGATGTAATGGCTAGCTTGGCGTAATTTTCGTTGTCGATAAGCGGCTTCAATGGTTTTGTGATTGTGTGCATCAAACTCTGTGAAAAACGTGTTTTCGAGCATGAAGCCCCAGATAACCTTGGCGTTACTGATGTTGCTATCCACGTTGCTGCTACCGCGGCTGTAGGGCGATCTGGCGTACGTTGAGGATTTGTATGTCAGTGATGATGAGGACGAAGACTTGTTACGCTGTATCAGCATGTTTTTTTTTGTGTTATATGTATCAGCACCAGAAAGTGAGAAAAGAAAACAAGCAGAGCGTGTGAGGACTGCTTGCTGCCGTATCTACCTTTTAAATTGGAATTGCTGTATGTGTGTATGCGTACGCTGTCGTCTTCTTGTGATCTTAAGCTCGCAGTGTAAACACCGGTGATAGAAGAACGCATAGAACAATATCTGTTGGTCATTGGAATGTACGTTTGTCAGGTCAGCTGACAGGCTTCAGCGACTTTGATACGCTAGACGATCTGCCGGGCATGGTCGGTTACATCCGTCTTGAGAGCTACTTTTGCATCTCGCAGCGGAAAAAGTCCCTTTTTCGTTTGATGTTTGCAGGCGCCAGATTACATGCTAGCCCAGTTCATTTCCAGTACTCTGAAAGAACCCCTAAACCCCAGTGTCATGGACCCCAACGCGCTTACTCAGCCGTTATCAGGGCCTTTTTATTGTACGTGATCTGGTCATGGAATTCGAAAAAAGAGATGGATATCTAGCTTACATACAAGTAACGATAAGTTTGTTGGTTGCATGAAACAATGATATAACTGTTTCAACGTTGAAGAACTCTTTGCCAACGCTAGTTTGAGAGGTGGCGATGGTTGAACATTTCAGGGTCTTGAAACTCTAAAATCTGTGTCGTGATTACTAAGAAAGCGTCTGGACCCTTTCCAATTCCTGAAAGGGTCGTCAGGCCACGTATCCTCATCAGAGATTAGGTTGTAACGGAGATGTGCTCATAAGTTTCCCGTGACCATGCAGAAACATATTTGGAAATGAGATTGGATATGTTGTCGAGATTTATTCTAGAATTAGAACATGTTCTCTTTTTATTCAAGAGGGCAAGGTGTTTCAATTTTTACAGAAAAGAGACTCGGTTGACTCTCGAGGATGGATCTTTGCTCTTCGTCCATGTCGAATTTCTTTTTCGAGTTGATCTTTTCGCCCAAGCTTTCAATAACAGAAATGACGGCTGGGGCGTAGACAAGGGGGCACGTTTTAGGAGGCAGCAGGCTGATCTTTAAGCAGGCACGCGGATACCACTCTTCATCTCCACTTTCGTTGCTGGCAACACTTGGCGTTGATGCATCCTCATTCTCCAAAACTGTTTCAAATGCGATGCCACTCTTTTGCACTCCCAGACCGGGCTTGAGCGGTGAAATTGTGAAAACAAGTTCCATTAATCTGCCAACAAATTTGCAGACAGCTGTTTCCTTGGTGCCAACCATTCTTTGGACTGTCGAGAAAATTGGATCAGGCACTTGCCCGCCTTGCCGGAAGGCGAGCAGGAGCGCTAACACGGCACGCTCGTGATGCGAGATACCGGGGACATTAGCCAGAGGGCCGCTGGCAAGGGGCATGTGAAACGCGACAAACGCACGAGTTTCCTTAGGATAATGGGAGGTGAGATTGGCGAGATAGATTGCAGTCGGCAGTAGCCGACACAGCTGCAGCGGATGGTCAGCATCCATGTAGGGGACCGGGATCGCTTTCTCAAGGATAGACAAGATCGCCTCGAATTCTTTTGGCGCTAATGCATGCGGCGACTGCTCAGAAAACACTCTGGCGCCTTCTATCAACGGATCCTTTCGCTGCTCGTCTGTCGTCAATAGTCGGTAGCAGAATCCTTGTCTCACTCCGCCCTCGCTGAAATACACTTGCTTGATCTTGATTACTTGCAAGAGTGCGGACATCAGGAAACATATAGCCGGAACCATCCCGGCTCTGCGTTTTGAAACGCGGAATGTGCGCAAGTTCTTGGTAGATTTCTCTGGATCCATATCCATGTACTTGTTGGCGAATTCATGCAGCTCCTGGCCGCTGATGGTATAGCCATTGATGATCGGAATCGGGTATGACACGTAGTCTGCCGCGTGCCTCTTTTGTTCATCGGGTATATGCAATGCAACAGCTTTGGTGCTCATGGAAAGATATCCGAGCGCTCTCAGACCTCCTCCGCTCATATACACTGATAATCCATCTTGCTGCTCTAATTCCTTTGGAAACTTGACTTGCTCCATCGCTTTCCGAACATTCGAAACAATTTCCTCATACAGAGCATCCCTATCTTCTTGAGTCTCACACTTTGCAAGGCGTCGTTTCAGAAGCGCTGCACCGTACGGTAGGGAGACGGGTGACTTGGCAACCTGTATGCTGTTCGTCGATGGCATGATCACGTAGCTTATTTCCAGAGACCCGCCACCGAGGTCCATCGTGACGCCATTTACTCGATAAAACGCACCTATCAGAATCATTCATCTTTGCATTTAGTACTCACTCTCACATGTTGTTTATCCAGACAAGAAACAACGTGCCTACAATTCCAGATGCCGAGATGAGCGCTTCCTCTTGTTTTGACAGCAGTGTCACATCCCACCCAGTCGCATCATGGATACGTTGTTTGAATACTTCAGCGTTTGCTGCTGTTCGCGTCGCTTCCGTTGCTATGACGTGCACCGCTTGCGGATCCACGTTGGCGTGCTGGCAAAGAGTCTGGAATCGTCGAAAGCTACTGATAACTTGATCGATAGTCTCATCGGGAATGACGTGCTCATCACCTTGCGCTTCTAACAATGAAATGGGTGCACGCTCTTCGTACTCTACTGGTAAATGGCGTGCTAGTGTCCTGACAATAGCGAATCGGATTCCGTTGGAACCCATATCTACCACACCAAACGGTGCCTGGATAGACGTCGTCATGCTGTATTGTTCAAACGAAAGATAAGACTCAGAATAATTTATGAATTGTCGTAGATAAAATACAGGTTTGCTAGAAAACTTTGCGGTTTATTGCATTTCAACGTATTGGAGAATGTGCTCGAGTTGCACACTATGGACCTGTCGATGTATATTAGTTACTGCATTGCTACTTTAAACGTGCTATAAAAATTAACCTTTTTGAATCTTTTAAAGTTTGGACCTGATATGGACTCCTCTCGACTCCTGGATCTGGATGATGGCTGCGTTCGCGGCGTCGCGACGACCAAATCATCAACTTGGTCAATGTGTGTATACCGTTTGCCGGGTATGATTTCCAGATTTTCTTCCTCTTCCTCGTCTTCTTCTGCGTCTTCTTCTACTGGAGATTCTATATCACTAGCATCATCGTCTTGCTGTCGAGCCGTTGTTGTTGCGGAATTCGGTCGGCCTGCATTTTCTTCGTTCTCTTCTTCAGGAATCGGTGGCACAGCGGATTCTTCTTCGCGATGCCTCTGGTCTGTGCGCCTCGTGCTACGTAACTCTCGATGTGTTATATCCTGTGATACTTCGGTAGCTCTGTTCCTTCTCCGAGTGCTTCTACGCGAACTAGCACCTGTCGACGATGACGACTCTGGGACGTTTTCCAAAGGTGACAGTCGGGAGGGTTCCTGTGGCAGGAAAAGTGGCGGTGAAGACGGTTCTGGGGCTATCGAGGAAGATTGGACACTGGGCTGTGAGGGTCGTCGTGCTTGTAAGGCGCGTGTCACGTTGTCTACTGCAAAAGGAATATCTTGCGATTCGTCTTCCAAATATATAGAATCACGTTGTGGAGAGGAAGGAGAAGATACCGGAGGAGATGAAAGAGGAGTAAGATGGTGAGCATCATTGTTGTCGCCGTTGTCGCCAAAGCCAAATATATCATCGAGAATATTTCCCAACGATTGTGGCGGTTGATTAGTGTTTTCCAGCTGCAAAATATTTATTAGTCACGTGATTGCAACGCTAGTTGACTCCATTTGTACCTCTGAGGCAGACGGTTCTTGCAAGGTCGTGCGTCGCGCTGATGCTTCAGATGCTTCACCGGATGCTTCTTGTCTCATCAGAGATGACGTTCCTGCAGATTGCAGTTCAGATGATACACCAGCATCGCTTTCTGGAACGAGGAAGGATGGCAGGACGAATCCAGCTTCAGGCTCCTCCAAAGGCTCCTCCAATTTTACCTGAGGAGACCTTTCAGGCTCACGTTCACCTAAAAGATCAGCTGTACGTAACTCTGGTAGAACAGAATCAGGAGCAGCTTCCCGGGGAACTCGGCTAAAGTTCGAGGACGCAGTGGGCGGGACACTTCTATCATCACTTGGTAGCGGTTTTCGAGGGTTACAGAAATCCTCAGTGGAACATTTGATTACTGCACAATAAATCTCCCACATAGCAACAGGCCGCAGATTACTATCAAGGAGTCGGGCACTTAGCATACAAAATATTCTCGGATATGGAGTTGCCTTGAAATATATACCTCCTTACTAACGTCTGCACTATATCATTCCATGCTTCTTCGTCATTTCCGAATTCTTCAGGTACAACCACGATGGTATTGGTTGCAACTAAATCTTTGGACCGCCGTCGACTTTTCAGTGGCATGTATTTCATTCCACCATGTGCTCCAGGGATGAGATCTTCCAGTAGGTTGTACTAAATGATCGTCATCAGTCAACACTGCATCCGATAAATATTTGAGATCGCGAGACTGGATTATACCTGGTTTTCATCGAATATTAAAAAATGGAGATCCGCAAACAATGTACGTCGTTCACGATTAGGGGTGCATTCGTAAGGCTTTATCAAGTTGGAATCAACCGTTTCTTCCGGTAAGCAGGGACCCTCTGGCCATTTGAAATTATCGTCATTTTCCGGATCCAGTTGTTGCAGCCATTCCGACGAGATAACTCTCTTGTTCTGAAGCAGGCATTTTGCTAGAACTTCAGTGGGCGCAAGGGTTTCAGTACAAAGATGTGTGCATTCATCCGTCCATTGTTTCGAGAGATGGAAACCTGTAGATATTTGCCCGTATGAACATCTAGATTTTACATAGTCGATTATTTGCTCAAACCTAGTCGACATGCAAGTTGGGTGATACGACGCTCGTCTATGCCGAAACCAGGCACGACATATACCACAATTGGCTCCCATCGTACTCTTGCTAGACCAAAGAGGTTTCCAAACTTCAATAATTCATGATCCGCCAATGTAACTACACCGTTCCGTTCAACTTTATGGTTTCCAGCAATTGTTCCGTACGTTGCTAGCGTATCCTTGAGGATGACTCGCGGTCTTTTCTCCACTTTATACTGGCCGCAGCATATTTAGATCATGGAAAATCGCATTAAATTGACAAGACTGAAGGATTTTTTGCTTACAAGATCGTCCTGACTGTGACCACTGACGATTAGCAGCGCATGATTGCGACTGACGCTTTTATCTGTGAACGTCAGCTTGTTTGGAGTTGGATTCTGCGCTTCGTGTTTCCCTTTGCGGCCCACAATGTACTCGATCCCCGGTCGCAGCAAGCTAATGTGATTCTCTGCAATCTTAAGAGATCAATACATGCATGAACACAAGAAACCAAAGGATCGCCTAGATCGTGTCTTATTGCTACAATGTATACCTCTGTAAGTACGATCAAGTCTGCAAAGGAGCCACATTCTAAAAGGAAGCGAGATCTGCAATATTGAGCGGGACTCAACAACTCGTCTCTTTTCCGCAGAAATATACACTCTACACTGGAATGGACTCGAAAGCCGAAGGACAGCGCCAGACGATGCTTGAAAAAGCTCGTCGCAAAATATACGAGGAAGCAGAAAAGGAGCGACAAAAGATAGCAAAGGTACTATAGTTGGATCGACTTTTGCTTGATCGTTTTAAAATCGACAGTTTAACGATTGAAACTCTGGACTGTAGCAAAATGAAGTGCGAGTGGGAGCAGACAAATTCGTTACCACGACCAATGATATCGAATCACAACTGAAGAGCAGCACTGTTGGTCTCACGGAACTGCGCGATTACAGAAAGATCAAGGAGAATCTTCAAGAACAACAGATGCGAGAGGCCGCAAAGACGGCGCCGTTAGGGTAGGCACAGACGTAAAGTTCTCAAGCAGCCGTAGAAATATTTACTAAACTTGGTTCATACAGTGATGAAAAGAAAAAGAAACGCAAGAAACAAAAGGCGGCTGTGAAATTGTCGTTCGCTGGCGACGACGAAGAAGAGGAAGAGGAACAGGAACAGGAACAGGAAAAGGAAGGCGACAAGAAAAAGAAACGGAAAATGCTCAAGGATCCCACCGTGGACACAAGCTTTTTGCCAGATAGGGAACGGGAAGAATTAGAACGACAGCAGCGTGAAGAATTACGGCAGGAATGGCTCAAGCGTCAAGAGGAAATCAAGCGTAGGTGTTAAGCATGCATTTTTCTTAACGACATCACAGATATCGCTGATTGTTTAATGGCTTTCTGCATCATTAGAGGAACCTATCAATATTACATACTCATACTGGGATGGAAGTGGGCATCGCAGCACAGTGCAGGTAAATTGATTAATTACAGCGAAAAAGCAAGAGCAGGCCATGTGTCTAATTCGCATAATTACAGTGCAAGAAAGGCGACAGTATAGCCCAATTCCTGGATGCCTGCCGTCAACAGTTTCCTGAACTGCGCGGTGTTAATGTCGACAATCTGTTATATATTAAAGAAGATTTGATTATTCCACATGTGAGTATCTGCCAGACGCGCGCAAAGATCTGTATACTGATGCCCGGATATTATAGCATTATACATTTTACGACTTTATTATCAACAAGGCAAGAGGCAAATCTGGACCTCTGTTTAGTTTCGACGTGCACGACGACGTTAGACTTGTGAACGATGCGACCGTTGAAAAAGACGAATCTCACGCCGGCAAAGTCGTCCAGCGGTCATGGTACGAGAAGAACAAGCACATCTTCCCTGCCAGCAGATGGGAAGTTTTTGACCCAGAGAAGGATGTAAGTGCCGCTTTTTGTGCTTTAATGCAAGACATACATTACTGACGATTATAAAGTATGGACGATACACGATCAAAGACAAGAACCTCAGCTCTATTGGGTTAATCTAAAAACAATGCAGTAACTTCTCTCTTCAATATTTGTGCAATAAAGTTTTGAAATGCGCTGCTTGAAATACTGTGGCAACCTTGGTTGCTGCATTTTTTGCCCCCCTTCGCTGTCAAAATCATGTTCCCCTGGTCAGATAAAGGTTCCGGTTCCTCATCGTCAAAAAGCACTTTGCTTAGCCGGGACGAGAATATTGCAAACACAAGTCGTTTCCAACAACAACAACGTCCCACTGAAAGTTTCAGAGCAAACGCTCCCGTACCAGGAAGAGCACGAGACGCCTACGACGCCTTTCAGAGCGACGCAGGGCCACCTCTCGACCAACTCCAATCGCAATTCCAACCTCCTGCTCCTCCTCACATACAGTTACCTTCTGCGCCAAACGTCGACGGTGCCGAAGTACAGGCGTTTTTAAACTCTGCAGACTACACCGACGAGATCCACGGGGATGACCTTGCACCCAACTCGCACACGTACCGCTCCTACCGACACGAGCAGGATCGACAGCACAGCATTGCACAGCAGCAGCTGAGCCGGTTTGAAGAACTGCTTCGAGCAGACGATATAGTTGTGTACCTTCAAGGATTATCGTACACGGATGACATTTACGGCGCACCACCAGCTATAGAAGACCTGATTAAAGAAGCACGTGAAGAAGTCGTATCGGCCGGAACAACAGGGGAAGAACCCGATGCTCAGCAGCACCGCGCCGTGAGTAGACTTACCATGGTCCGGAACCATCTGATGGGCCAAGCCGGCGGTGACATCCAGGTTGCATCTAGACGAGCTCATGAAATGAGTCAAGACGATTGGGATCGTTTGTTTTCACGGAGACTATGATCGATTTTTAATAATGAAACAGGAAGAAAGGATATGAAAAGAAAAAGTACAAAAAGAAAAATATGCAAAGTGTGAAGAAAAAAAATCTAGTTTTGTTATTGCTTGTTCTTCTTCTTTTCCTCGATCTGTCGCTTCTTGCGTTCCAGCTTTGCGGTTTCTTCTGATTTGCGTTCCCGGGACATCTTGATACTCTTGTACAGTTTACGCTGCTTGTTGGACAGCATCTGTGCAGCCATTTCCTTTTGCTGTTCTTCCTCCTCGGCTTCGATCTCCTCGGCAGTTCGCTTCTTGGGCTTTGATGCCTTCTTTGGCTTTTCCTCGGTTTCTTCTTCCTCAGCTTCTTCGGACGCTTTCTTTTCCTGATATTCGTTGAATGATACACCGGAAGCTTCGGCCTTGAGTTCGCGCTCGTAGACTTCCTCCTCATCTTCAGGCACCGCAGCCTTTGCTTGATTTTGTACTTCGTTCTCGTCTTCGTCCTCCGAAGGAATACCTTCAGGAACGTAATCGCCCTCCTTGGCCTCGACGAATGGACTTAAATGTGGCGGGAGCTGGACACCGGGTTCGTACAAGCTGGTGCGCAAAAGCTTGCGGGCATTGATGCAGTCAGCGATCCACTGCGGTTGAATGTAGGTACGGCTCAGGATGCGGTTGTTGATCTTCGGTCGATCAGAAATTTGGTGTGTGATACGCTCATCGGTTTCAGGGAACGGTGGGTTCGGTGCAACGGATTCATCCCAGCTAACTTGACCCCCGCAAGATCGAATCATAAACTCAAGTGCATAACGAGGTGTTTCACGTGAAATGAAGAAGACGCATTTTGAAAACAGATTTCGCAACGTCGATGCCTCGTTAGAAACTTGCTGGATCTTGCGCAAATCGTCGTCAGCGTCTCCTTCTCCGTTTTCACCACCTTCCTTCGCTGCTGATTTAAATTCATCCAAAGCTGCATCAGCTTCGTCGGCATCAACGGCTGCTGAGTCTGCATCGCCGAATTTGGCGGCAACTTTGTCAAAGCTTATGCTTCCATCGAGGGATTCAATCTTTGGTGGATATGACAAGTTGATCTCGTTGTATAGGCGGAAGTTTACAAATCCCATGAGTGTCTGGTAGAATTCCAAAAATGTCAACATGACTCGGAAATCGACTTCATCAGGGACCTATAAACTTTTACTTAGTAACTTCCTCATTGACTGTCCACATTCCATGTCCCAACTTACATGCTGAGCAAACTGGTAAGGAACAATCCAAGTAACAGTCTGACCCTTGATATCTGCTTGATAGTAGATACCCTTGATAGAGAAGAAAACTTTGCGCAAGCTGCGTGACTGCATGACATATGCTTGGAACTCTGCAATAAGCTTCTGGCAGTCCTTGACAACAGCAGCCTTGATTTTGTCATTAGTAGGCATGTTGGAAAAGAGGAAGAGCATCGAAAGGGCGTCGTCAAGATCACGTAGAGCGTCGATAAACGTCGGGTATCTGTGATCAGACTACAGTTAGAAACCACTGCTGCGTATGTATCGATTACATTACTTCATTTCTACCTTTCTTTGACAATGTGATCAAGCGTGTAGACTGGCTTGCAGTTCTCTTCAATGGACTTTGCAGTGCTGTATTCGCCCTTGTGCAAAACCTTGTTGAGTTTCTTTGCAAAGATCTTGTATTCTCGGAATTTCTGCAGAAGGGGTTCATGCAACAAAAACTGAATATCCTTGACGTAGTAGAAGGTTGCAGGTGCAGACGATCCCTTGTTTGCCTTCTTCTTGTTCTTTGGCTCGCGTGGGTAGATACCCTTGAGAATGCAGAGACGTCTATGCAGAAACAATCGAGTCTTAATTTCCAGATCTTTTGTCCTACATTGTTGCAGCAGATCGATCAACGTACCGGAAGTCTGCTAAAGAAAGTTGCAGCTTTTTCAGTGCCTGCTGACGGGTAATGTAGTTGGCCGCTGCTCCCTTTTGTCCTTTCTTCTGGAGTTTGCCCATTGTCGTTGCAGGTGAAAAAATAGAAGGTAAGATCTAAAGGCTCAGACAGGCACTTGAAAAAAAAAGTTCGGTCCCCTTTTTTGGGATGGGTGAACCTTAGTGGCTTTGACAATTAAAAAGCACACGTCAGTTTGCCCGCTCAGGTTCAGCCAACCTTTTACTATTTCATCAAAGGTAAAGCATCCATCCATCCATCCTCTCGGCTGCCCTTTCTATTCTTTCGTTTCGATCATGGTGCGCGTCTCCGTATGGATGCCCCTTGTCACTTGCAAAGCATCCCTTTCTCCGGGATGCCACTTGCTTGAGACACAGCATCGATGCTTTTATGAATCGCCCCCACCCTGATTCGACATTGTTGGTTTTTGGGCGACACTCATTTAAGCGTACATGCTAACAGGTAGTTTCTTCTTTTCTTTTCCCTTTCCCCTTTTTCCCCTTTGTCGCATTTGCTGCGTAAATTTAGATACATTATGGTCCGCGTCTCTGTCTTGAACGACTGCTTGAACAGCATCAACAATGCTGAACGTCGCGGCAAGCGCCAAGTCATTATCCGTCCTTCCTCCAAGGTTATCGTCAAGTTCTTGTCTGTCATGCAGAAGCACGGTAAAATTTCTGGGAGGAATAGTTGTCGTATGGTTATGCGTATTTACGTAACGATGTATACATAGGCTACATTGGCGAATTCGAGGAAATTGATGACCATCGTTCTGGCAAAATTGTCATCCAGCTGAACGGTCGCTTGAACAAGTGCGGTGTCATCTCTCCCCGCTTCAACATTAAGCTCGGCGAGCTCGAGAAGTGGACCTCCAACTTGCTGCCTTCTCGTCAGTTCGGTTTCCTTGTCTTGACCACCTCTGCTGGTATCATGGACCACGAAGAGGCTCGTCGCAAGCATGCTGGTAATAATTATATACACATAAATCTTAAAGAAGTATCCTTTAACTCACATGCATTTTAGGTGGTAAGATCCTTGGCTTCTTCTACTAAATTACCTTAAAACTATCATTGCTCCTCCTTTCCCGCATGTTAATAATCTTTTTTCATCCGACTTTGTGAATATACGTTTTTGTGACATGGTAAGGATCGGATCGAACTCGTTTTTGGCTTTGGCTTGTCGCGCTGCATTAGAGCAGTGATGCAAACTTTTTTGTGATGGTATCTCTTGTATGTGAATTCAAAGCGGGTTTGCATGGCTTTTCAGGCTGCTGTCACAGCGCGAGAGAGAGAGGGTGCATTTTTTATCTACTGTATTTTTAAAAACAGTTGTCATTTGGAGCATAAAATTGCACCACAAACAAGGCAAATTTAAACCTGTGGAATAAAATTATTAAATATTCTTGTCGATCTAAGGAAGGAAACTTGCCATATTAATTCAAATTTGCCATGTAGCGCAGTTGCTCCAAACAATGCCAACCCGATCTCAATCCGTAAAAATTCCAGGTATTACAGGCTTGTATCCGTTTTTACTCACCGAATCATCTAAAGAGAAGCAGGTTCAATATTAGTACTTCGATAATATTCAGAATCCAAGATGAACTGCAAAGCTTACCGTAAAAACCTAAACCCTTTCGGGTCCCACATTCGCAGTGGTGGATTGATTTGGTCTACAGAAGGCTTGGGGGCGACCAAAGCCCTCCCGGACTTTTCTTGCAATGAAGTACATATTCTTCGAGGCATTGGTGTCCTTATTCCCCAGCATTCCACAGGTTTGGCAATCCAGGATGCCATGGTGAGTAACACCGTCCTCCGTCTTCAGCTTCTTCAGAGATTTTGACATGCAGCTATGACAAAGTAATGTTTACAAAGGTAGAATCCAAAGGACGGAAAGTAATTGCCACCGACCTTTCCTCTTCTGTGAGTTTTTCTTCAACTCTTTTAGCCTTCTTCAATGCTACAATCAATGACGCCGGATATAGAGCTATTCCAATAGATAGAAATATGGCAGATATAGTTTCAAGAATCTCATAGTGCTCATCAAAATAAATCATCTTGAACGGAAAAAAAAATCGAAGGAAAGAAAGTGAAGCCGGAATCGATACCATCCGCCGCATGTAATCCATTTTTTGGGTGAATCAATGTTTCAATGTGATCAATGTTTCAGTGTGCGTGTCTATGTCCAAAAACTGTGCTTTACGAAAGCGATCTGAAAGGACGAACACTGCGTGAACCAAAATAATTAAATGATGTGTGCGAACGTATCCAGATGTAAGCTCGAAATAAAGTCAAGCGAATATGCATGCAGCTGCCTTCATATTTAAGATTATTCTGACAAGGACGAACCATGTACAGATTATTGCTTGCCTTTCAAAACTTTTTTCGCATCCAAATGAGACGGCGAGGGGATACCAGATATTCTTCTAAAGCTAAAATGACACGGTTTATTGTCTACGATGTTGTGAATGTCCTCTGCTATGAAGCAGGTTGCAATAGAGGATAAGGGTATGGAGGGCTGATTCATGGATGGTTATTGTTATTGTGTTTGACAAATCCTGGAATATTATTACAAGTACAGCACTAATAAAGATTGGTTGAATCGTATTTAGATCAACATATCATACTTTTATCAAATGCTTGAAGCTTATTTCTTCGCCTGGGACGAAGATAATGGGCGAACATCTGCTTGTACCTTTCTGATACTTTGAAGGAACGCGACTCAAAGCTGAAAGGGCAAGGACATCTCATATCGTTCCGGGATGCATGTAACCACGTCTGGTCATTCAATATAGTTGCCATCCTGTACTGGGTACTGTCGGTGATGGACAAACAAACATCCTTCAACCGTAGGTTTGTGGATGCTTTGAAAATTGATAATCAATCACGAACCAAATACTTGCCTCCGCGAATACGTTTCTACCGGGCTGCGGAGCAGGCATAATTCAGAATCAAACAAGTGAGAAAATAAACAGCAAAAGTAGCGCTGCACGGACGATTGTTATGGAAGTAGCGAGATAAAATGTATGTGACTTTGCGTGGAATCGAGACCTTCCAGAGAAATTGTCAGGAAGTACTGTCACCTAGAGTATTTTTCTATTAGTTCCTTATAATAGAAGAAAAGCTCTCCCCGCGACTCTGCGCATGACAGAAATTAAAAGTTGGTGCCACATGCGTGACAGCCTTCATGATAATATACCCGCATACTGGTTCCTTAGGCTGCTTTCCTGCATTAAGCAAACCTTTGCTGCAATTTCAGTCAGCAGCTCGATCGCGTCAAACGTCCCTGCGAGTTAGCCTACGTCTAAAAAGAGAATATCAACTTGTTTACCAGGCACAGAGGCGGGAAGGGTAGCCCGGGTGCTGTATGACTACGTCGACAAAGGCTTCCTGTTCAGCATGTAGAAACTGTTCTTGCAAATATTGAATGAGAAAGATAAGACTTCATGGTGCCTGCCAGAAAGATTTAAGTTATAATGATTGTTTCCAGGGACCATCAAAAAATACATATATACTCGCCGTGGAGAACCTGAAGAATTAGCTCACTACATGGATGAAGGAGCACAGAAAGAAAATATGGATGCCAATCTATTTATCACTTCTCTTCTCGTGATATCATATGTATGAAATCATCATTTGTCATGCGTCCTATCGTCAATGAATAACAGCTGTATACTTTGCTTGGGTCTCTTCTTTTGCAAGGAGATGCCGATGCATCCAACGATTAAGTGTGGTGATCTCCGTAATGCAATAAGGTTGTTTGGTTAAATTTGGTCGAATACTGTAATCATGAAAACGTAAACATTTGCATACATAATTCTCATCTCTGTAGTCAGATTGTACGGGCTTTTCTAGACTTTTCAGGATTTTAAAACATGGTTGTTACTTTTGTATTGTTATTTTAATATCATTGCGATTGAATAAGTTGTCACGTGTTTCTTTCATAAAGGTATTAGGATACCATACAGTCAGCAATGCCGTCACCAAAATGTTCCAATTGTGAATAAATAGTTCCATCTACTGGAGTACGATGAAGCAAAAGATCCCTTTTGCGTTGCCGATCTATCCATTTTCTTGTGATGCTTTGTTATAAAATAGATTGATAAATGTGCAAATCCACATTGTAGATTAATGCGCCAACAATTTTTGAAAAACCTGTAGTCGCTGCCAATATGTCCCGTTCGGGCTGAATTTTTTTTTTACACTTTTGCGTGTGTGACAGATAACCGGCCTGCCGTCGTTCTTGACAATGGACAAATCACCAATACGATCACCGGCAGGATCTCCTGTTCGGCCAAAGATCGCTGTCAAGGATATACTGAGAAGCAACCCTGGTGGCTACACGACCTTCCCACCGATCTCTCGTTATGCTCAGCAGCGAGCCCCGCGACAGGTGCCCTTCAGTTTGTCAGATCTAAGCACCGAATCGTCGAGCCAACGGGCAGCATCCTTTGGCAATCTACTGTCCAGCTTTAGATACAAACCTGAAAGTCCCAGTCACGATGAGGAGGACAGCAGCAGTGAACCACCAACACCTGTGCGTGAGTCGCGACAGCGCAAAGCAAAGCCAACGTCGTTCCAGACTATGGCAGATTATCTGGGAGATGATATCGGCGATGATGAACCGGTCGAGCGACGCAGCGCACGGAAGCGAAAACGCATTACGCTGGATAGCGATAACGAGGAAGACGAAGAGGCGAACGATAACATGAATGAGGATGAGGAGGAGGATGACGACGAGGAAGACGGTGGCGCATACATCGACGAGGATGAACGCAAGGACCGTGTTCGCGATCGGCTAACAACATCTCACGAAGGCATCGGTATTCTTAAACGATTGTTTCCCAGAATGAGTGACGAGCGCATCAGAGAAGCGTTGGAGCGAGCAGGAGGCAGTCAAGTGCTTGCAAGCAAGATCCTCGCCGGCAACAGACTCGGTGCTGTAATTCCTGTCGTTCCTCCACGCAAACTCCAGCGATTGCGCCAGAGACAACCAGTATCATCAGACGAGGAAGATGAAAGCGACGAAGATACCGTGGACCATCGTGCGCTTTTGGAGGAAGCACGCAAAATGATGCAGGCCGTTCGATTTTACAACAAGGCGACGTTGCAAGAAATTCAGGACGTGAATGGATGCTCTGCGACAGCAGCGGAAAAGTTGATAAAGTTGCGGCCATTCAAAGATATCGACGAGCTTAAAGAAACACTTCAGCAAGAACGTGGATTGAGCCCTAAGTTTGTTTCCAACTATGTGGATATAATGGACGGTTACAACGTAGTCGATCAAATTATTGAAAGCATTGAAGAAATCGGCACTCAGCTCCAACATATTATCGATGTATGGAACGGAAAAAACCCTGAATCCCATGCAGATGATTCCAACAACCAAAGCGAAAACAATATTTTGGAAGACGAAGGAGGAATGCACTTGACAGGAGCTCACATCGATGGTGTGCCTTTTGACAAGACAAATGCAATCTACAGGGATGCCATGGATGGATTCCTTACGGAGCAGCCGGCAATCATAAATAAGGAGATAACTCTCAAGAACTACCAGCTTATCGGTATCAACTGGCTCCTTATGCTCTACCGTAAAGGCATCTCTGGTATCTTGGCAGACGAAATGGGTCTAGGCAAGACAGCACAAGTTATCAGTTTCCTCGGTCGCCTGCACGAGCTTGGCAACAAGGGCCCACATTTGATCGTCGTCCCGACATCCACCCTTGATAACTGGCTTCGCGAATTCGAACGTTTTTGCCCTACCTTGAAGGTGCATGGATACTATGGCACGCAAGACGAGCGACTCGATATGCGCGAAGAATTGATGGAAAATATCGACGAGTACAATGTCATTGTCACAACTTACACTATAGCGACTGGTGCTAAAGACGATCGATCGTTTTTGCGAAAGCTCAAATGTAAATCACTGATATTGGATGAAGGTCATATGATTCGTAACTGCACCAGTGCAAGATACCGACACTTGATTTCTTTGAAGACACCATTCCGATTGCTGCTTACTGGTACTCCCTTGCAGAATAACTTGCAGGAACTTGTTTCGCTGTTGATCTTTATCATGCCCGACATGCTCTTGGAGAACGAGGAAGAAATTCGCAAGATTTTCAAGATCAAGGCAGTGAGAACAAGCACAGATGATTCAGACAAGGGCTCGTCCACGGCTCAACTGTTGTCGCAAAAACGTATAGCACGCGCAAAGAAAATGATGACGCCGTTTGTATTGCGAAGACGGAAAGCGGATGTCCTAAAGGACTTGCCAAAGAAAATCCAAGTGATTGAGCGCTGCCCAATGACACCGAACCAACAGAAACTGTATGATCTCATATTAGCTGAATCAAAGAAATCATACAAGGAAGCATTGAATTCCAAATCCCAAGCCGGCAAAAAAGAGGGATCGGATCGATTCAAAAATATCGTTATACAACTGCGCAAAGCTGCCGATCATCCTCTGCTATTCCGACACATTTATGACGATAAGATACTGAAAAAGATGGCGAAAGCTATCAAGAAAGTAAATCATCTTACGAAGACCGCGATATTTCTAGCCATTGTATTTAACGTTATGTTTCTAGGAGGAGCAATATTGGGACTCTGTTGAAGAGTATATATACGAGGTGAGGAACGGAATTTACGGTTATTTTGTCCATCATATCAACAACTTTAATGCAGGATATGACGGTTATGACTGATTTTGAGCTTGATAAACTATGCCGAGAACACAAGGTACGCTGCAGTCAATGGACTATCCAACAATTGGGTATTAATAGTTGCTTCGACAGACTATCAAAAGATATGCTTTGAAGAACCAAGAATGGATGGATGCAGGCAAGGTGGAGAAGCTCAAGGAAACGTTAGCAACGTACCGGAAAAAGGTATTTCTGGTTGCACCTTTAGGATGAGCTTTTATGGCGTTAACACGCCAGGACAGGGTAGCAAAATTTTACTATTCAG
This sequence comes from Rhizomucor pusillus, assembly GCF_041956525.1. Classification (NCBI taxonomy): domain Eukaryota; kingdom Fungi; phylum Mucoromycota; class Mucoromycetes; order Mucorales; family Lichtheimiaceae; genus Rhizomucor; species Rhizomucor pusillus. The sequence continues at coordinate 173,511 of NW_027192164.1, read as the reverse complement.
TCAGTTTACACGATTGCTCGATATTTTGGAACTTGTCATGGATACGCTTGGCTACAAATATTTGCGCTTGGATGGTGAAACCAAGATGGCAGACAGACAAGTTTTGATCGACCAGTTCAATGAGGATGATACCATAGACGTGTTTTTGCTCAGCACAAAAGCGGGAGGATTTGGCATCAATTTAACATCTGCAAAGTAAGTTTCGAGGTATGAGATCCTCTGTAGAATTTCACAGCGGCTAATGTATTCCGCTTGATTTTTTTTTTTTACAGCGTCGTCATATTGTATGATCTTGATTTCAATCCTCAAAATGATCGGCAAGCTGAAGACAGAGCTCATCGTAAGTGAATATATATATATATATATATCTCCAATACCGAAAGAATAGTTCATCTCACATCCTGGGTTTTTGCAATGCAGGCGTGGGCCAAACGCAAGATGTCACAGTTATTAAATTGATTGCTGACAAATCCATTGAGGAGCATATTCTAAGCATGGCAGAAATCAAGCTGCGACTTGACCGAAGTGTATCTGGACTTAAAGAAGGTCAAGAAGAAAGCGAAGATGACGAGGAGCAAAAAGAAAAGGTCCAAAGCTTGCTCAAGACAGTTCTACTTTCATAACATTGCACTATTCATGTGTACATACCAAACATTAAAGCATCTGATAACATTGCTGCACTGAAGCGGTACAGTTTAACCGTTCACAAATGTATATCTATCCGGAGATATACCAGGGAAGAGAATTAGGATCCGTTGCCGTTGATCCGCGCTCTGTTTTTGTCAATTTGATAACGTTGTTCTTAATCATTATTCTTTTTCAGATCACAGTTTGAACTATTCCATGAACGCTGTTAGTTAAGGATGAAAGAGAACCTACGCAGTCAAGAGTAAATTACCTTCTTGCAAGATTGGTAGAAAAATGAACTTCCACAGTTTTCATACATTGGTAGAAGGTAGCGCGGTCCATCGGACCGAAGTTCTGAAACTTCCGACCCCACAAAAATTCAGCATGGAACGTTTGATTACTGAAAAAAGCATAAAAGCTCAAAGTGGGTTGCCTGCTGTCCCTTTCCCTGTGCGTTCATTATTGAATCATGTTTTCCATTCGTCGTCACCTCCTGCCAACTCGACTCTTCAGCAGATCTTCTGCGGTATTTGCTAGCCAGGCCGTGCGACTGTCAAGCAGCAAAGCAGCAAGTTTCCAGGTGCCAGAAATCCAGGTCCCGTTTGACGATCAACCGTTCCCATTCAGCCGATTCGAGCCATGCTGCCCGGACAGCGAGGCGAAGCAGTTTGACAACGGCTACGTACCTTGCAAGCAGCACCCGATGCCGAACGTTATAGGAAGCAAAATCGAGTTTTCGGATGATATGCGAATAGTACCGCCGGTTTCCAAGCGGCACATGGTCGTTTGCGTTGGGCCAGAAGGCGCCGAGTGGACAAAGTCCAAGGTCGAGTTTTTAAAAGGTGGATTCGTGCTGGAAATGGAATCTGCAAAGAACGAGTGGCTCAAAAGCAGAAGCAGCAGCAGCAGCAACCGAAAAAACAACGAACCACGCTTGGATATGCTTGTCACCGTGTGCGACAAGCCAACATCGAAACCATCCGGAACCGACATATTATTATTTCCTGATTTTCGCAGATACACCTCTGTCGATCCTAGCCGTTTAAAAGAATCTTCGTTTATGAATGTTTTGCAAAAGTTGTGGGAGGAACCAACGGCGTCTGAGCTTCCGGATGTCAGCAACTGCGAGGCTGTGGATGACCTCGATGCGGTTGTCCTGGTATGCACGCATACCATGCGCGACAAACGGTGCGGTGTCCTGGGACCGCTGATCGTGCAAGAGTTCGAGCGAGTGCTCAAGGAGAAAGGTCTGAATAAAGTCGGTGTTTACGGCACGAGTCACTTTGGAGGTAGCTTCAAGAGATCCAACAATGGTCGAAGCCAGAGGTGCATATTCTGACACGGAGTGTGTATAGGACACAAATATGCTGGCAACGTGATTATCCATCAAAAGGGATTGGGCGGGCAAATGTACCGCAACGTTCGACAATGCCACGTTCCATCTATCGTTGATCGCCACATTGTCCACGGCAAAGTCATCCGCGAATTTTGGGGCGGACGTGTGACTCCACCGTCCGTAGAATCACTGTAGAATACATTCAACAGATCTAGAACTTCATCGATGCTTTCCAATCCGCCCATCCATATCCATGTATAGGTCTTTCATGCAATTTTAGATAGAGAAAAAACCGTTCACATACCAACTATTACAAATTGTAAAATTATTAAAAAGCTATGCGTTGCTGCAGAGCTTGACAGAATCTCTCCAAGGTCGTCTCTTCCATTTTTAGTAAATATGTACAATTATAGTTATTTCCAAATGGGAAGCTCAATTTCTGTCGTCATCAAGGTACAGAATAAAATTGTAGTATTCTTCTTTCGCTACATCCTGACTGCATTCATTCAGGGACACCCATCTTTTAAGCAGCAGTAGCTGCGATAGATATTAGCTTAAATCCCAAAAAGCTTCTTATGGATTTCATTTTGGAACATTCAATTGTTGTTATTGGATGCGTACATTTTTGTGCGTGGTATACAACGTCGTTAGCAGTTGGTGCTCTGCCACAACTTATATAACTACTGTTAATATATTTCTCGTTTTGTCTTTCTGTATATGTGTATACAATCCGATGCAGTGATTAGAACCATCCAGAGTCCTCTTCTTCCACGGTGGTGTTGCCGTATTGGTCGATCTCGGTAACTAGATGAAAAGTGAGCAACTACTTGCAACTTTACAAACACTTTATATACTTACCGGTAGTCTCGTCGCCGAAGAACCCTTCCTCACGCTCGATAATGGTAGTGCTTCCATCGGGGTCTACTCACATTGTTAGATAAAATGTAAACGTATCGCGCATAAGACACGACTCACTTTGGTTGATGATGGTCTGCTCATCGTTGCCAAAGAAACCTCCGTCTTCGTTGATAATGGTAGTGGATCCGCCTTCAGCTGGAGGGGGGACACCGTAGCCACCGCTGCCGTAACCCTCATACTCGGGAGCTGGTGCTGGAGGAGGTGCAGAGTAATAGTTGTCTCCTACAACAGCGATGGGCCGGGGGTGGGTCAATGGTTATATATATATATATATATATATATATATATATAC